>NC_132808.1:29191978-29446978 GCF_048594095.1 Paramormyrops kingsleyae | reverse complement strand
GAAAAAGGATGAATACGGAAGCCTGTGGGCAGTACCATCACCATCGCCCCCCCCCCCGTCTGGCTTGCTAAGAGGTCACCCCCTCAGAAGATGGTGCCCTAGGCAGCTGCCTATGTTGCCTAATGTGTTGACCGACACTGCCTTTGGGGACAGATGCAGGGTGAGAGTTTTTTTTTTGGGGGGGGGGGGCACTGATTTACTGGTAGAATGATTGCAATGGCACCACATGACTGTAATACTTTAGGATATGAGTGTCCTTCTGTTCTGATTTAGGTGGGTGGTGGGCTGATCTGGGATCAGTGCAGCACAGGAAAGGGCAACGATCAGTCAGTCGCTTTGCATCTTGGAATGAGAGTCAACAGCACAGCGGTTTTTCTACTCGTAATGGACAGGTGCTGGGGGGGGGGGGGGTCCTTCCGCCTCTGGTTTAATCTGATTTAATCATATTGCGAGAGGGAAATGGCGCCTTCCGTAAAGTGAGAAGTGCAACTTTCAGGCTGAAGGCCGTCGTACGAATGGCGGCGGCGAGGCGACGGTGTATGTGTTCCGCTCCCACTCTGCCACGTGCGGTGTGGGCGGTGAGGGGCGGCAGAATGGGACGGTAAGTCTGCTAGCGGCAAAACGCTCAAAAAAACACCAACCTCCCATTATGCTTCTGGATTCTAAAATCCAAAATGTCATTTTCAATCCAGTCCTGTTCTAGCTGAGAACTTTTTCCGAAATGTTGTAGCTGAAAAATAGATGAGTACCGGTCGTCGCACATGGTGGTGTGATCCTGTTGGCTAAGTATCGACGAATTAGCTGCTGATTTGACAGAATATTAATCATGGCGCTCCTGTGAGACATTTTAATGCCCATCAGTCATTGTGAGCCCCTCACTTTCCATCATCCTGGTCTCCAGGTGAGCTTGGCAAGGGCTAGAAGAGTTCAGAAGTTCAGGGCTGGGAGCTGGTGTGCTGATGTGATCGGGGGTCTCGCCCCCACCTTGATTCCCACCATTGTCTACCTACCCAAAGGATGGGAGGTTCCCGTAAAACATGTCACAGTCTGATAAGAAGATGCGCGCGTTCCAATCCATCTATCTATCCGAATCCAGGCATACAGAACACAGCCAAGGAGTGATCCAAACTATCCAAACTCATTCACATGATATTTTTCTCACATTGTGCTAATACTGATGAATTTGAATTAATGAATTTGAACAAACCACGCTGCACACATTTTGCCATGCATTGTAATGATAATGTTTCATATTTATGAAAAGGCACAGAAATATATCACATATTTACCTGCCCCCCTCCCCCCCCTATAATTCGCTGTAGACACAGGTATTTGTATGGCCCTGTGGCCTTAGGCATACAGACACAGATGCTTTCAGCAGACCTGTTCACGGTCTGTTCTTGCGTCTGACGGGCAGTGTGACCCCACGACCCCCCAGGCACGAGCAGGAGCCGCCTATCATCTGCGCGTCGGGCCCCCGCTCTCGCCGCTCCTTAACCTCGCGGCTCTGTCCTGGCTCTCCCGTGGTGCTCGGCAAAGTGGGTGCGGGGGGGAGGGGGGGGGCAGCCGTCTCCTAATTAATAAATGAAAGAGGCACCAGGGGAGTCCTACAGAGGACGGCTGGTCGTGACATATCTGTCGGCGGCTCGCTAAAGCATTAAATGGCCATTTTCTGACAGAATGACTTTGTGTGTGTGTGTGTGTGTGTGTGTGTGTGTGTGGGCGAGCGCGTGCGTGATTAATAGAAAGCATCTCTGTTAAAAAGTGTCTTTTTGTGTTTAGCCTCAGTGTGAGAGAGTGTTGGCGTGCGCGTGCGAGAGAGTGTCTGCCTGCGCCATGGAGAGGAGTAGGAGCCGGAGCGGGAGGAGTGTGCGAGAGGGAGAGAGAGAGAGAGAGAGAGAGAGAGAGAGAGAGGGAGGGAAAAGAAGTCAAGTATGCGCAGGGAGTTTTTCCCCTCCGTTTGACGGCTGGCGGTGCCTCTTGCCCGCCTTAATTGGGCCCGGGATGAGTTTCTGCAGACAGGGCCATTCATCATGGGGCAAAGACTGAAGACAAATCCGCAGGGAGGGGGTCCGGGAGCCGGGGAGCACGGGGGGCTGGGGGGGGCTCCTGCCTGTCAGTTCTGACTTTCACTTTTTCTAATTTATTTATTTTTTTGCTTCATGGATGTCAGTTTCACGGGCGGAGAGGAGTGGATGGGCGGGGGGGGGGGGATTGTGGGTGCGGGGGGAGCGGGCGGGAATGAGAGGGTAAGTGGGGGGGGGGGGGGGGGGACTCGGCCTTTCAGGAATTAGCGCCGCTATTAGCTTAACATGCTACGTTTACCCCTGTCACGCGGGCGCTGTGGCACGCACACGCACACACACGCCGGCGGGTTCGCCACGCGCCCCAGCCGGTGTCGTTTGACATTTAGATTTTGCTGTGGGGTGTGGGTGGGGTGAGAAATGACATGACACTACATAGCTTGTTAAGAGGGCTGTTTGGAAGGTTCTCTGATTTAGTGATCTCGCCCCCCCTCCCCCGCCCCCCATGTAATGTACTTAATAACAACCTCTGATCAGACTCCGTCGCCGGTGCCGTGACTCACGGCGGGCGGCCCGTCGTGTTTTACCGCACCCATACGAACCGCTATTTGCTGGTGATTCAGATCAGCATGATGGGAAGGAGGAAAGTACGTTGTGCCTGAAATCTCATAAACCTCCGTTAAAAAAAAAAGAAAAGAATAAAGGATGATCACTAATAAGAACAAATGAGTGGGGCAAAAACGTTATTTATCAATTTATTCCAATTTGCCTTTTTTTTCCCCTTCATCGGCCCATGGATATTGAAATTAATTGCGAAACCGAAATGCAGAATTCTAATGCAACATAAAAATCTTAATTAGACACATATCAAGTTGTAGCGCCTTTAAATATTGATATATGAGCAACAGAGCGTCACTCGATAACCGAAAAATAACCGTGAGGGGAGAAAAATCGAAAATGAGAAGCAAAAAGAAAGTGAGAGGATAATTAGGGATCATTATCGTATGTCTGGCCATCGATCCTCTTTTAGGGCTCTGTTAAATTATGAAAAAGAAAGCATGTGTATGGCTTGTCGATATCTGTACTGAACAGAACCTGCGAAATATTTCAGGAGCGGAAAGCTGGAGTGGAGTTAGTATGGATGCCGAATGCTGACCGAAGTAAAAGACCATGAAATCATGACCTGTAACTAACAGTAAAACCCCACAGGCATGAAATTGTGTGAGTTATATGCCAACGAGGGAATGATGTGACGTTTCCTCAGGTGACCGAAAGGCCACGCACCGGGATCCACGGCGGGCTGATCCTCGGGATCCGTAACGCTTTCGGTCCGTCTGAGCGTTTCCTGTGACTGCCCGTCCGTGGCAGTTTCACGCTAAGTTTCCCGTGAGACACGAGGGAGGGGACACTCTAGGCCACGGCCGGATTAGCTTCTCTGGGGGCCCTGGGCTAATCTGCGTAGCATCCCTTCCCCCGATGGGCCGCCTGAGTTATTTTTTGAGCCAAAAGAGAAACAAGAGAGAATTTAAAACAACGCAATGTCAATAATCAGCTATTGGGCATGGTTAGCTGGCGGAAAGACTTTCCAAGCAGCGGAGGTTCCGTCCTTCCTTAGGTGCTGCGGGGCAGGAGCCTGTAACCTTGATCTGGACAGGATGCAACCCCATCTGCAGAATCTGGGCAATAGGAGACACCAGTCCGCACATCTTCGGGTCACGGGGGGAAACCGACACAAACACCTCGACCTGGGAGTAGTGACTGAACCCACAGCCCCCCGGAAAAGTGAGGTCATGCTGTCCCCCCCCCCCGCCGCAGCCCCCCCGCAGCCCCCAATCACACTGTCAGCTCCAATGTTAACTGACAAGTCATCACAAAAACCAAAGGTGTCATTTATCCCAACATCGGCAAAAATGCCATGACAAACTAGTCGGAAAATAGCTACCATTTAATTACTAGGAACAGTTGTCCTGTGACCAGGAAAATAATGATCACCCCCTCGATGGATGGTGTGTAATGTGAAGTGTCACCCTGAACTAACAAATTGGCTGATGTTCTCAGAGGTCAGGGAGGTACAGCAGTAACCTGGCTTGGCAGCTGCACCTCAAACAGCCTGCCAAATCGGCCAATTTGCTCCAAATTAAGCCGGCGATACGTGGCGATGTGAATTATCTCAACATCAAACATTCGCTCTCTCTGCGATCTAAAGCCCCCCCCCCATCCCGTCGGCATCCACTTCCCGCAAATGAGAAAAGACTTCCTCGTAGCCAGCCCTCTCCCTCGCATGTGCTGCAATTTCTCTCACTTATCTGTCCGTTTATATATTTATTTAAATCCATTCCCCGCTTCAGGTTCGATCTTGTCAGCCCCGGGATGTTGAGGTGAAGGGTGGGGGGGTGGGCTTTAGAGGCTGGAACATATAGAGGATGAGATTCACAAAGAGACAGGGGTTTAGTAAAAGACTGAGAGGTTGGGGCTCTGTGCTTGTGATCGGAAGGTTGCAGGTTCAAATCCCGTGGTCAGTGGGGATTAAGCCAGGCCCTAACACTCCAGGCATTGTCTAGCCCTGCTTTACCCAAAAAAAAGTCCATGTTGCTTTGAATAAAAGCTTCTGCTAAATATTTCATTATTCATTATTATTCTTCTGTCAGGTCACGCTCCTGTGTTTTACAGACCCCAGCTCAATCCGGCCCGGTTACAAACGAGGACCTCGTTCTGAAATGCCAGGAGTATTCTACTCTTAGCAAAGCAGGTGAAGGCCCACAACAATGGGGGAATCACACAGCGCGTCAGCCTTGGCTAATTATACATTTAAACTCCTTACATCTTATTATAAGAAGTAATAAATATTCTATTTCAATATAAACCAATGTAAGACAGCTTGACATTTTACTGGAGGAATCTGAGTTAGTTACCTTGTTAAAGAGGACAGCTGTGGAGCCCCTGGGGGGTTTGAGTCAGAAACCTCCAGCGTACGAGTCTGTTTGAACACCTGCCTTCTGACATAAAGAGTCGTTTACGCTTCCGTTGACAGCGGAAGGTTAATACGTCATCTTTTAACAGTATAATCTGTAACTAGAGCCTCGCCTTCCAAAATGGAGACCCATTCTTGACAACATATTCAGCCTTGATGTGAAGAACCAGAATATCCCCCCCAGCCACCACCCCCCCCCCCCCCCCCAGCACTCGGCACGCGCCCCCGCCACAGGCTTCGCCTCCCTGAGCTTTCTGACCTCCAGCACAAAGACGGTAACGAGCGGCGTGTGGTCGACATCGCCCGACTCACCGCCGTGCCTTCCTCGCCAGCCGCTTCTTCTGCGATTAAAGGATCCCCCCCCTTCCCTCCACCCTCACGACCCCCCAATATGCGAGTGAAAGGAGCTGCCTCCATTTTGTCAGCCGGCTCACAGAAAAGGGAGCTTCCCCCCTCCCCCGGATGAATTTCATGCCTGTGAGGTTTTATTATTAGTTACAGGTCACGATTTTATGCTCCTTTACTTCTGTCAGGTGTCTCCCTGAGAGGTGACTCCTACGTCTCATTAAAGGGACAGCGCCAGATAAAGCGCTAAGTTGAAATGAGTTGAAAGGCACTCCCCATGCAAGCTTCTGGGCCTTGGGCTTTGTGCGTCAAACCCTGACCGGCTCAGCACTGCCGTGCCAGTCCGGCACACACCAACACCGCCCCCTCCCACCACGGCCTGCGATGAAACTTCGCTGCTCTCCCAAATCTCCCCCGCCAGCCAAATAAGGATGATTTCATCAGGGCGGGGGGTGTTAGGTGCCGATTTGGTCCCCATCGTTGTTGAATCCAAACCTTTGTCTTTGAGATGAGATGAGATGCTTTGTTGATCCCAGGGGGAAATGCTGGTGTATACAGCTGTGAGGTAGATAAGGTGCAGACAAACAAGTGTGTAGTGTGAAACAAAACAAAGTGAAACGACAGTGCATATAGTGCAGACAAACAAACATAGTGCAAAACAAAACAAAGTGAAATTATGGTAGACAGTGCAGACAAACGTGTAGTGCAAAACAAAACAAAGTGATAAGTCAGTACACATAGTGCAGACAAACATGTAGTGCAAAACAAAACAAAGTGACACAATGGTAGACACAGTGCAGACAAACAAACGTGTAGTGCAAAACAAAACAAAGTAAAACGGCGGTACACAAAGTGCAGACATACATGGTGCAAATGAATGAAAAATTCACGGTACAAACACTATCCTGAAAAGGAATACTAAGGAGATAAATATATATAAATAATTTTCAATTTTTTCCAGTGAGTGGCAGCAGAAGAACTTCATACATTCAAATTTCAAAATTGTTCGGCCTGCTTTGCAGCATTTTAAAATGCGGACCTCACATCCGGTCGGTTAGTTAGCAAACAAAAATTGCCAGACTTTTCGCTTTTAATTCTCCTAAGTTTCCTGGAGATTAGCGAGACAGGTGACACTACGTCGGATGAGTGACCCAGCCTTGGGTATCCGACACCAGCGCAACGGGGGGGTCTCTCTGTCTACAGGGGGGCGTCCAGCGTCACTTTGCATCTGCTTGTCAATCGAGTGAAAAGCCTTCATTTTATTTCCGAGCTGCATGGATTAAAGCGGTCACCTCACCATTTTCCTCGTTGTTTAAACTCTGACGTTTACAGCAGGAAGCAAGCCGGAAGGCTTGCTAATTACCAATGTCCAATTAATCCGCAAAGAGCTTGTAAAAGATAACTAAGAATTTCAGATTTGCATACAAAGAGTCAAAATACTTTTTGTGTTTATCAGCTGTTCATAGCTGACTAGTGATTCTAACTTGCTGATAAACTTATCAAAATGATAAACAGGGAATTGACGCTGAATTTGGCCCAACGCCAATGTAGAGTCAGTTTAAATCCAACACAGAAATAACTTTATCTCCAGTTTTTATCTTGACATTCTTTGATATTTGTACATCTTTAGTGGAAAATCTGACCCGATTTTTAATTCTGTCTGGAAGTCGACACTTTGTATCAAAACATCATTAAGATGTTATTAATAATCTGGAACCAAATTTGGCTGATTGTAAAACTAGCTGTCTGCAATGGACTCGGGCGCCATTTACGCTTTCCCTCCTGACTGTGATTTTTGTGAGACGCACGTCGGACCCAACAAACTTAGCGTGTTGTAACCTCCCCTGCAGTCGCCGTGGTCCAGAGTCCTTCCTGGCGGGACCATCTCAGCATCCGGTAAAATCAGAAAAACCAGTTAAGGCTCCCTTTAAAAGGCAACGTCGCTGGGGGGCACTGGGGCGTCTCTTCTGTGCGGGTGGGGGCTGTTCACCTCCTCCCCCCTCTCCCAGCACCCGTTACGGCTTCTCTTCTAATAAGGGAGAGCAATTACTGCGCGACTCGCCGGCGCGGCTCTGCTGGTGCGCTGTGGGCCTGCACTGAGTGGCGTTAATTTGCCTGACTCCTGCTCCCTCAGAGGAACTTCAGCCGCTCGCCTAAGAGGGAGGGTGGGGGGAGGGGGGGGGGTTGGAACAGCTCGCCCTTATTATTCAACTGTTTTTAAATAAGCTTTTTGGAACATTATGCAAGTAATTTTTCCCCCTTTGCCTAAAAAAAAAAAAAAGTTTGAAGGGAGTTGGGCTCGTCCCTGCCTGATACCGGAAAGGCTCTTGGATGCGTGACGGCGTCGACAGAGCCTCCCGGTGCGGCTTTTCCGGCACTGGGGGGTGCTTGGAGATTAGGGCTGTCTACGTGCCAGTGGGATCTAAACGGCGATGATGTTGGCCACCCAAGGCAAACTTCACCATTGGCACCTGCTCCCTGCCCCCCAGCACAGACTGTCTGAGAAAAAGCGAAATTAGGCAATGAAGGGGGGGTGTTGAAGTTCTGTACGGGGGGGGGGGGGGGAGGAGTGGCAGTGGTTTGCTAAGTCAGTGCCCCTTTTGAAGATTGAGCACTATAGGCCTTGTGTCGCCGACATGATTGACTGGCCGGGCCCCCGAGGGATGAGCCCCCATTGGCATCCTGGCTCCATTTCCCGCCCCCGCTGTGACGGCCTGCCAGCTGTAGGGGGGGCCGGTGCCCTCCCTTGCCATGCCCACACACAGACCTGGGCACTGGCCCAAACAGCATCCTGGCCGCTACTCGGCCTCAAGCTGGGCATATGTTGTTTAGCATGCGTGTGGCGTGTCGTTCCGCATGTGTCCCATTATCACCCGGGTCCCCACCCCCCCCACCCGCCTGGGACTCCGGCCAAGTGCCCCCGGGCCGCCAGCAGGACAGCCAGCATCGCCCTGAGCCCCGGCCCCTCCAGCCCGGCCCCCGCCCTTCTGGGCTAGAAGTTCAGCCTCGGCATTTTAGGGGGGGAGGGGTGGTGTATGTTTCGACTGTAAAATAATCGGAAACATCATTATTTCAGTACTAAAGAATTGAAATAAAGGTGCAATAATTAATATGCACAGTTTGAAGCTGACTGAGCCCAATCTTCACCGTTACAAATAATCCCTAGTTAATTCATTAATGTTCTCCATATCAGCCACCAATCACATCATGTGACCTTCATGTGAAAAACCAATCACCCAGCAGTCTGCGGGTCACATGGTACATGAGACAGGAACCATTGAGATGAGCACAACCACAGGGGACCTTTTAACTTAAAAAAAATTACTTTTATTTTTAGGAACCAATAAAATTATGGCAAATATTTACAAATAATTACTTTTGCTTCACATTACTGGTACATAAATCGATAATTCACAAGGACAGTCACTCAGGTGAACAGATGTACATATATACTGATTAGCCTACAATTTCATAACATTGCAGGTTTGTGCTGAGTCATCCTCAGCTGGCTGCAATTCACCATATCTTATTAAAAAAAAACCTGAAATAAAATTTAATTTCTCAAAAGAAATAAAAAACATAATAATAATATTAATAGCAATCAAAATAATAATGATATTTAAGTCACAATTTCCAGCGTGAACAACCCGGAAAACAAAATCAGAGAGAGAAATTAATCGATACTGTATATCTTTGGCAAATTGGCACTGCTGTAAGTACATTCAAATATTATGACACGAAAAGCAACACACAACACTAAGAAAGAACACCAAGTTTGTTTTAGCTACTAGAAAATTGAATAGAAAACATACACATTTCTTAAAGAAGGATTCTTTACGAAGGTTATCCTTTTTTCTTTGTCGTCTCCATCCTTTTCAAGGCATTTTCAATGTATTTTTTTTACTTTTTTTCAATTCTTTACAAGTGAAGCTTTTTTTTTTAACTGGCATCTCAGACTTTGGTGGATGCTATAGATATGTATTAGTATTTACGTGTTTCTGTGTTTAGCTATTTTTTAACGTTGACGAGTTTCGATTTACAAATTCGCCTGCTTTACTCGCAGCGTATTTTTCTCCAAAAACCTAGTCGGTATAAAATATCCTCAACACTCCAGAACAGAAGAAGCCACGGACACAACGTAACGAGGGTGTACAGAAAGGCCACTGTAAGGTGAGAACCAGGACATCTATGTTGTTTTTTTTTGGAAATCCTTAGTAAAGGCTAGACCCCCCCCCAGTCTGGCATCCCAGCCCCCCAGTTGCAGCGAGCGAACCGCCACCCCTCCGATTCCGAAATCTCGGTAGCCCGTCGCGGTGAGCGGGGATTAGCGTCTCAATCTGTCGCGAGATGATAGGCTGCCCGTATCTCTTGCGCCTGGGAACTGAAGGATCCCGGTATGTAAACGGAGAGACGGGATGTACGGGAGTGACTTTCAAATGTTCCGAGGCGGTCTCCCATTGCGCAAGAAATTCCTTTTAAATTTCATTCATTTTAAATTGTTGCTGAGGTGTTCAGACAACTATGAAGGCCTAATCCTTGATGCCCCCTGAAGAAGTCCATAGCTTTGCATGAAATGGGATCATTAGAATCAGAGACCAATTAGCCCCTATAAAATGTGATAATATTTGCATGTAGGAATAGACAGAATAAAACAGTCCTTTATTTCAGTGTTTAATCAAAGGACGCAAACCCTTGCTATTTTATATGTCATAATGTGTGTTCCCCCCAAACATTTCATTCTTCAGTTACATTAAGAGCAACTTTAACATGTCACACTTGCTGTATTGCGCCTTTTTTTCGTCTCACAGGAGTTAAAAAAAAATCTAATAATAATTCTTTTTGTACTTCCTGGAACAGACTTATTAAAATCGCAGAACTTCAACAATGCGTTCTGCTGAATCTAATGAGAAGAATTATACATTGTGATTGGCTCAAAGGGATTTTTTTGTCAGTAGGAGCGAATGGTTAGCAGACCAAAGAGTAAGAACAAAGCCCAGAAAATCAATTACCGCTGTAATGAAGTCACTTTTTGCTTCATTATAATTCCGTTTATAATCGTGCGGACGACTCACTGGGCGCCGTGCTGATAGATGTGCAGTGGGTTGTGCAGTGGGTTGCGCAGTGGGTTACGCAGTGGTACATAAATATACCTCCCATTATTTGCATCCTAGATTATTCATGAGGGCCAGTATGAAAACTGGACAGGGCCCGTGAATATAACGCCCACTTTTTTGATTTTATTCAGTTTTTTTTTTTTTTTTTTTAAGGATTTGCAATTTTGAATGATATCGAAATAACCTTTGCTAAGGAGACATGGGGCACGTTTTTTTCAGGGAGGTAAGCACATTTGATCTTGCGTGAATGGGGAGCGATCAGCTGATTTTATGAAGATGGAGAGGGTGGTTTCTGATGGCACAGCAGGTCTACGGTCCCTGAGGGCCGGTGTCCCCCCCCCACTCCACCCCCAACTGCCACAGAGGACACAGCAGGTAAGGAAGTACAGATCCCCAGTCATGCCTTTCAGAGTGTTAGCATGACAGCTCTACTGTGCTTCACTTCACCTGAGCTTGGGTCAAACCAGGGTCAAGGCAACCCTCTTTAGTTAAGGATCAACTAGCTAAACTCGGTGTTAACTGCTGGAGGAGGCCTAAGCTGAAGGTTCTGTTTGCTGTGTTCCTGAAGCATTGATTTGGACTTCAGGACCTCAGACACATAACAGGAGTTCAAGTCAGCGGAACATTCGCAGAAGGTCACACGCCTATGTTGGGTGCTCATTAACGGCCATACAGCAAATAGACATACAACACAAGAGGACACTGGGGATGAGAAATGGTCCAGTGAGGACGGGTGAAATCTACACTACAATTCTGCTATGGTATGATAACACTGTCTAGCAGTCCTGCACTTCAGGATCAAGATTTGTGCTCCAAAGAAGTTCACACCAACAGAACAAAAGTCGGGGCTGTTCGCGGTTACAATACCAGAGCTGTAAATCTGATCTGCATATGTTTTAATACTGCTTGTAGCATCATAATTCAATAAAAAAAAAAAAAAGCTTCATAACCCAAAGCAAACAGGCAACTTGGGTCTTGATTGTGCTCCGTGACTACTGGCAAACTTGTGCTGAAAAGTTATTCTTTCTGAAATAGCCCCCTAGAGTTTTTCCTGTCTGTCGAAGGTTCTGCGTTTAGTGCAATAAACCACATGACCATCAATAGTTGAATTTCCCAGCAGGAAATCATTAAACACTGGCAGCTTTTTGGGGACGTTCGAGTCCACTAGATGACTTTGGGTTGCTGACAATCACAGGAGAGTAGGATGTATGAGAATGTCACTGACGCTGAGAGAAGGCACTGTCCTGGAAATTAGCTGGTGTATTTCAGGTGCGTCGCTCCTCGGATAGAAGGAATAAGGTAAATTTTTACACTGCTCTGATAGTTCCATGGGTTGTGTCTGCGCAAGTTAGCCTAAGAAACGCATGGATTCACAAGATGATGCTTAGATTCAGAAGATGACACTGCAACACATAGAGGAAACATCAAAAATGAATCGGACTGCCTCATGTGATTTAGGTGTGTAGCTCCAGGTGAGATCCCAGAACTTCACACACACCACTTCCCTGTGCCGTGATGATTTCATTCAGCCAAACTGAGAGCCTGAACAGGTATTAAGCAAAATAATCCTCTCATCAGAGCTTGAACCAATGCTCGAACTGATGCTAAAGGTCTTACTTAGTCACAAAGGGAGGCATTTTCAATGAAGGTCACTGTTCATCATACTTTTGGTCATCCATTGTGTCACATGGTTTTACAGGGGACCAGAGGATCTTGGGACACAGTGTCTCCCCCCCTTGCCACCCTGTGGCCTGGCATGCGGGAATCTACAGAGAGGGCCGAGCCCTGAGAAGCGCCCTGCGTGGCACTGCCAGTGAAGGCAATCATCCCCGGATGCGGGTCTTCAGTTACCTTGGACGTCTCGACCTGTCCCCTGCCACTTGCGAAAACTCTGATATGACGTGGAGGTTGCATTGGGTATCAAGATACCATGCACTTTCCCTGTGTCCTCAGTCTCTTATGGGCAAGACAGCCAAGGATCACAGACAACAGGTGACAACTAAATTTGCAAACAACTTGGAGAGAAGAGTAACTGGGCGATGGCTTCTCACTATGGCTGTCGTGGGCTCCTGTGTTTTATTTAACGTACCCTGCTACCATACTCACTGTCCCACACCTTCTACAGAACACTGGTCATGTTTAGGCTACCGTAGAAATATATTAAACTCTTCACCATCTAAACCCATTTAAGACACATTAAAATCCTACTCAAATGCTCTGCATATAGAGAGAACCTACATTTCTGTGCTTTAAGTCAGTTTTTGGAGTTCTGTACATACTCGGTGTACATATATAAATATATTCCTATACGTATAATCTTTACATGCTATTGGATACATTTGTACTAGTTAGTAGTGGTACAAAGGGAGTGACATCATTCCGAATGCACTTCTAACAGGATATCAAGGTAGGTTGTCTGGAGAAGATGTACAACATTGTTGAATGTCGATTGGGCTCATTGTCGTTGTGCTTAAGTCTTGCTTCCTGGGAAAAGCATTCATCACGGGACAATTCCGCGCCAACCGACTGACATTGTCATGGGCGTTTGGCATGTCGCACTTCCAAACTGTCCTGTAACGTCTACGTTCTTCATTCCCTCAGAGTGCTCTTTAACCCTTACATTTTGCCAAGGCACCCTTTCGAATAATGCTGAAGGTCTTACCCTGAGTAAAGAATTGTTTCAAAACGTCTGGTACGAACAAGAGAGCAGGAATTGCCGCATTTCCAACTGATAATCACCTCAAGGTTTCTCCCCATTCCTTCTGCCCTAAATCCAAAGCTGCTGTTCTTTAGCTAGATTATCAAGCCACTGTACCCTCCGCTCACCATGTTATCTGCCATTATTGTACTATTTTAAGACTATTATATCTGGCTGGCCAAGGTCATGTACACCAGGACATGCTTGAAATGATGTTGGAGATCTGTGGGCTGTTGTATGTCCATACGTGAATTTGCGCCAGGTGGTTGTAGGGTTCTATATGTCATGGAACAAAAACATCAAGGGACATGAGGTGGAAGAGAGGCCTTCACACGCTCAAACTTCTGCTCCTCCAGAAGGAAGCTCCACATTGTACATCGAGAAGTAAGCTCGATGGTTCTTCAGGAAGGAAGAGTCACTGTCTACACTCTGTTTCTCCCCTCCCACCATCGAACCCGAGTTTATAACATGCCCACTCCGTGTGTCTCAACAGTCTAAAGTAGCTTTTGGAGCAGGATGTCAGATCCCCCAGGGTATGAACAGGAAATAAAGCAAGAGAAAAGTCAGCGAGATGTTTTACATCTGTGTTTCCCCATAGAATGCATGTAGATCAATAAATGGCAAGACAGACGACATCATCTCACACCAAAGCCCTCTGCGGTTGAATCCACAGTGAGCAAATGCCACTCCAGCAAAGAAAATCATGCGCACACCGGCACAGGACCCAAGTGTCTACACAGGGTCTCACAAAGAAAAGATTCTCAATTCCGCCAGAGGATTTTGCTGCCAGCTCTTCATCAATTCAATCATCATCTAAACTGGCAAGACCGCTTCAGTTCAGCCACTGGGAGACTCTCAGGCCAATATATACTCATTAAAGACGGATAAACGCTGGGCCTCGTTCCCGGGGGGAGAAAATGGTCTCTTTGTCTGTCACCATAGTGGTCCCATCCTGCAAACCAGGGACACAAAAGGGGGTGTGAATGGGTGTGGGGGGGTCACCGCCTCTTATCAGCGATGTCCCCTGGAGGATACATTTACTGTGATTTCAAAATGGGATCTTAAGCTGAGTTAAGAGTTGAATCTACTAAAAGTGCTGGGATTGGAATATGGTGGGATGAATACAAGTTGCCTATGGGAGCAGCAGCCTTGTGAGGACGGTCTCTCATGCTTCCACCTGCTTCCTGATCTCCGTGAACTTCCTGTCCCGTTAGGCCAAACCACATGGGACTGCTACCACTGGCGAGATGGACGGGTCTGCCATTTCCACAGCGTGTACACCATGAAGCGCCGGGTACCCGCGTGTGGAAGTCTGGAATGTGGTCTGGGGGGACATGTTAGTGTAATGTGAAAGAAGTCCCATTGGGGGCGCTCAAGAAGCAACTGGCTTCCTCTGGAGGCGAGGAGCGGTACACGTTACGTTGAGTGGCACCTCAGGACGGAGGTGACAAAGGGCAAGGCAGATGAAGAGAACCCATGCGGGAAGTTGGGGTGATGACAACCATTGTTGTGTTTGCTGTTTTTCTGGAAGCTGGTTCCATACAGGAATGACGGCCGAGATTTCGTATGCTTTCTCCTTTTCAACTCATCAGCAGAAAAATGAAACGCTGAGTCTGCCACTTCCGGTGCTGATTGCTGTCGGCGATTATTGGTCAACACGTTGGGTTGTAAACCTTTGATTGGTCCGTGTATGATGGGCGGTTTTGAGTGACAAATCGGTATCTTTTTTATGAGCTGTCAGGGTACCACCCCCAACTCCAGCTCTCATTATCGGCATCAGTTCGGCGTTGGGCACCTCTGGCTGGACAGTGACCTTAAGGCCATCTATGTTTCTCTTTTTTTGGATTCGAGAAGGGTCGAGGGAGGGTTGGGGAGAGCATGTGTCATATTTAAAGACCTCAGGCCGGGGTCTCGGAGGCTGCCCGCGAGTATGCCTGTCATGGAGAAAGGCATTCAGAACCAGTGACTCCTTCTCCCCCTCCACCCTCTCGGCAGATTTACGCGGGCCGGTGCTGGTGCTTTCCCTCCGTCGCCCCCCACTCCTCCCCCACCCCCGGGGTGGGTCAGTGGCGGTCGTAGGCAGTGGTGGTGGCGGCCGGTCCTGCTCCTCGGGTGGCAGCACTGTAGTAGTAAGGAGACCCTGTGGAGGAAACAAGAAAACAGCCCTGAAACTGTCAACCCCAACAAAACATAGCTAGGAGAGCAGACATCTTCCCTAGAAGTAACATCCGCTGATGTTTTTATCTCACTGCTGCTGATGGACAGTGGGACAGGGATTATCCAGTTAGAAATCCCATTTCATTCCCATTCATTTACATTTTACACATTTAGCAGGCACTTTTGTCCAAACCAAAATAGTAGTGAGGCAAATAGCACATTGCAAAAATACATGCCGTCAAAGAGTAAACTAGGCATAAGAGCAGATAGGATGAGCTTCCAGTGAATGCAGTGAATGCGTGTGAGCAGTATTGGGGTAGGAGCTGCAAGACATCTTCCAAACAAAGCAAGAACCTAATCGGACAACTATTCAATCAGCTGAATGTGGTGCATTAATCCTATGGCAGAAAAGACAGACCATCAATGCAAGGATGGATCAGCCAGGATATTGTGTTATTCTCTGGGTCATGTTTCTGTGTCTTGTGAGTAGATGAAGTCCCTTGGATATGTGTATATAATCGGGACGCTCAAATTCATGCAACAGAGCAGTTATGGAAACACTCGTGTGCACGAAGCCTCTATGCTGAAAAGCATAAATCCTGCAGTTAGGACATGAACAAAGGCCATTCACTGCATTACACTCAATCCGGCAGTCGGGACATGGACAAAGGCCTTTCACTGCATTATTTTGAACCCTGCAGTTGGGACATGGACAAAGGCGTTTCACTGCATTACACTCATGTGCACGAAGCCTCTATGCTGAAAAGCATAAATCCTGCAGTTAGGACATGAACAAAGGCCATTCACTGCATTACACTCAATCCTGCAGTCGGAACATGAACAAAAGCCTTTCACTGCATTACGCTCAATTCTGCAATCGGAACATGAACAAAGGTCTTCCACTGCATTTTACTCAATCCTGCAGTTGGGACATGGACAAAGGTGTTTGAATGCATCACACTCAATCCTGCAGTCGGAACATGAACAAAAGCCTTTTACTGCATTACACTCAATCCTGCAGTCAGAACATGGACAAAGGCCTTTCACTGCATCACGCTCAATCTTGCAGTTGGGACATGGACAAAGGCCTTTCACTGCATTACATTCAATCCTACAGTTGGGACATGGACAAAGGCCTTTCACTACATTACACTCAATCCTGCAGTTGGGACATGGACAAATTTGTTTTACTGCATTACACTCAATCCTGCAGTCGGGACATGGACAAAAGCCTTTCACTGCATTATACTCAATCCACTTCCAATTATACTCAATCACTTCCATTCACCTGAAGGAGGCGCTGTAGGTTATCAGTCAGAGGGTACAAACTACTTGGCAATCCAAATTGGTCCGAACTGGCCTTCCCAGTTAGGCCAACACAGATGAAGCATTTGTGGCCTGGAGAATGGGGCAGGTCTCCTGGGACTGTCAAGGTGGAGGGGTCCGTTGGGGGAGGGGGGATTTAGCAGGCCATTGGTAGGGAACGTCCACTCACGCGTGGGCTCTGAGATTTGAGGCACCTCTGAGATTCGCGTTCACATTCTGTGACCGTGAACCAGGACCAAATAACACTGCATACTTCTGCAGTGGAGGGGGAGTGCTTTTGGCAGTGCGATCACTGTCAGATAAAATTAAAACCCTCTTTCGCTTGTCCTGATCACCACGAGGGAAAAATAACAGTTTCCAAAATAAGGAATGAATCCCGATCACAGCGTCGGCCTTAAATGCTGATGAGCTGGTGAGATGAAACGTCTTTAAGGAGCCCACTGGGCAGCCGCCGAGTCATTACTCTTCATTAGGGGGAGCCAGAACATAGAGGAAGGGATGGAGGGACCGGTGCATGTGTGTGAGTCCCATCTGAACGAGGACAGATGTAGAAGAGTGGTGTTTCGCTAAGCTAATGGGCTAATAAGGCCATAGCTGTGTATTTGCACAGATGCAGTTCCCTGTACACACTCCGCTTTTACCCTGGTGGGGGGGGGGGGGGTCACCACAGGGGCGAGGCCTAGCCATGAGAAATGAAGAGAAAGATGGCAGGGCCTACAGAAACGGAAAGGAGGGAGAAGGATGGAAGGAGGCAGAGAGAGGGAATCAGATTGGGGGGGGGCATGAGTTGGAGAGTTGGGGATGTTAAGGCCGTGGTTTGGATGGTCTTCTGTGCCGTCATGGAGGACAGCAGGGTGACTGCCACAGCTAAATGCCACAGTGGATGGCAACCAACAGTCTTTCTCAATGTCGGATCCCTCCCATCATGCTTTCTCTGTGACCATGGAGACCAGATGTCCAATTCCATCCCCACCATGCTAAACCCTCCTCCTATCAATCTGCACAGACCAGCCAGGACGCATGGGGTTCATCACATGACTGTGACAAACACATTAATGCTGTGAGAGAGCTCAGATCCAATCAGAGCTGGACTCCCAGCTGAACTTAAAAGGCCACGCCTACTCATGGCTGCCCTCAACGCTGAGGCAACATTTATGCATCTCATTTGAATAATTTAAACGTGGCAACATCTGTCCTACAAACTTCCGGACTGAGGGTGAATCGATTGTCTGGCTTGGCGGTTAAGAATTACGGAAACGTAAACAGGGCCCTCAGGTAGGTCACGGGAGGCTCTACAGCCGGCGATTGGGTCCCAGCGGGAGCAGAAGACGGTGTGACTCTGTTTAGCTACGAGAACCTTAACCCAGCAGCCCAGCGTTTCTGAAAGTGGCCCCCCCTTGTATTCCAGCCGCCCTCGGCGGAGTGAGCTCCCTACGTACCTTGCATTTGGCCCGACTGGCCGGCAAACAGCCCAGAGGTGCATCCAATCTCGGGGCCCAGGCGCGAGCCATAGTCTTGCTGGAACACTGAGGGGAGCAAAGGACACTGGATGGGTCAGCGATATGGGGGGGGTCTTCATGGTCTCAATCCTGCCACACCCTCAAACACAGACTCTGTGTCCATATCTGTCTCCAGGCCAAGAGAATAAACTTTTCATATAGGAATTCAAAGTACTGCATGGGACTGTTCACTGCATGGGACTGCATGGGACGCTGAATGACACCCAGCTGCTGCTCCCAGTGTCCACCTCAAACCTCAAATCACAAATCTTTCACTACAGTAACGACAAACAAAATTAATCCCATTTTGAAACTTCTGGTATATTGTGAATGCACAGGCTATAATAGATACCAAGATTTCTAAAGTGAATTAATTAATATCACAAACAATCTGCACAGAAATTATTCATATCCATTTCATACTGCATACTGCAATTAGCTAAATTCATACTGCATACAGAAGTTAGTTAAAGCCATAATGCATATTGCAATTAGCTGAATTCACACTGCATACTGCAATTAGCTAAATTCACACTGCATACTGCAATTAGCTAAATTCATACTGCATACTGCAATTGGCTAAATTCATACTGCATACAGCAGTTAGCTAAATCCATATTGCATACTGCAATTAGCTAAATTCACACTGCATACTGAAATGAACTAAATTCATGCTGCATACTGAAATTGGCTAAATTCATACTGCATACTGCAGTTAGCTAAATTCATATTTCCTACTGCAATTATCTAAATTCATACTGCATACAGCAGTTAACTGAATTCATACTGCCTACTGCTATTAGCTAAATTGAAACTGCATAACGCAATTAGCTAAATTCATAGTATATGCAGTTAAGGTCAGAATAAATGTTGTAATAATTCAATAACTGCCCCACAAATGAGCATTTTTAAAAGAGAGTACAAACATATGTACAGAAATGCATGAATAACTTTGATGTATGTATATATATAAAATGTACAGGACAAATAAAGATACTACTTTTAACCATATAGACTGACTGTCCATCTTAGGTTGCTTCTCAGTACGTGAGACTTTTATTGACTTATAACGTGTTGAGCCAGAGGGCTGGACAGCGCGGACACACGAGAGACACGGACAGCGACACACATACATGGCCATAAAGTCACACCAGTACCTGACAGCGGTTAAACTGTGACCACCTAACCCCCCCCTCTTCTGTTTGGGATGCAACTGGAGATGTTAACCACAGCAACACACTGCGTACGGCGTAGACTTAAGGTTCTTCTGTCAGACTGTTTCAGCTCAGCTGTTCGTCTTACAGCTAGAATTTTGTCCATTTTGTTGAAGTCGAACCTGCGCTTGGGGAAATATTGGTGTGGATGGGACCCAGGGCAGAGAACTCGATGTAAATTTTCAGCTTTTCTGCTTAGGATCTCCTTCGTTACAAACGTACTGGAAAAACTTGTAACCTTTGAGGATCTGAATCTGTTTAGTATTTTGCTGAATCGAGTTTTTAAAAATGAACAGTCAGATGCTAGTTCAGGGAAAGATGTTAAGATGTAAAAGTTCCCACTGCCTTCCGCCTCCTGGATTTCATCTACTAATTTCAGGACTATTTGAAGCACTGCAGATTACGGCTTGGCAAAAGGAGTGTGAAATTCAGCTGTACTCAAGCACAAGAAATGATGAGTAAGACTCTATGGAGAGTTTGCAAATGTAACCTAACTTGCAAAATTCTTAGATTATTCACAGTTTCACGTATTTGAAATTCATCCCAGATGCATGATATTGCCCTCATCGCTTACTCTGTTTACTAAAAATACAGCTTGTTGGTATTTAAGGAGTATGTTATAGGAATATGTTACCCTGTCGGACTCTGTGGGGAGCCCTGTTTCCTCACACTGCCAGGGTTGGGGGCTTGAATCCCACCTCTGCTCTGTGTGTGTAGAGTTTGCATGTTCTCCCCATGCCATGTAGACTCCCTCTGGACGATGTGGTGTCTCTAAATTGCCCATAACGTGTGACTGTTTGTGGGAGCGTGTCCGTGCAGGTGTGTCCTGTGATGGGCTACCAACTCTTTCCATGCGTAGCCCTGCCTTGTGTGCTAAGTATTCTGGGATTGTCCCCAAGCCTCCTAGCAATCCTATAGTGATGGAGCGGCTGGAAGATGGATGGATAGGTATAATTCTTCCAAACGTAAATCGACAAAGACTGATAGAAACACCACCCCTCACCGCAGGCCAGTGGTGGATTGTCACAGGGCTGCACATTTTGATGGCGTTTGTTAGCGGGCACCAAATGAACACGGATGCGACCAAACAAATATGGCAAAGTGATGGAACACACAGGGCGGGACAGAGGGTCCAAATCAAGGCGTAAAATCTCATATGTCAACCTGCCACTGACGTTCCTATAGGCGCCACATGCTGGAAAGCTGTCATACACCCACCAGCAGAGAGGGGGCGCCGTGCAGACCACTCACACCTGGAGGCGGCACGGGGGGGGGGGGGGGACGCCGTGACTCACCTAACAAGCTGGGGTTGGTGAATCTCCAGGATTCGTTGTAGGTGGAGTACTGCGTATGGGAGTAGGGACTACCGGAAAAGTCACTGCCTGCAAGAGAGCGGAGAGCAAAACGGCGCGTTAAAAAAAGCCTTTGCCGGCGTCACGCGCGGGCGCCCGCTGAGCCGCTCGGGCCGCCAGGGCGCTCACTGCAATGGCGGGCAAATCAAGCCTCTTAGACAGCTATGTAAATGTGCCCCGCGCCTCCTTCTCTGGGCTCCCCCGCGCCTCCTTTGACGTCTCTCCGGTGAGGGTGGCAAATCTTGCCAGGGCCTCTCAAGGCCTCCCTGTTCACCCCATCACCAGCTCCCCTCCCTCTCTCCATCTCTTTCTCTCTCTCTCTTTCTTCATCCCTCTATCTCTCCATCTCTCTCCTTCCATCTTTCTGTCTCTCTCCCTCCATCCCTCTTTCACCCTCCCTATTTTTCTCCCTCCCTTTGTCTCTCCCTCTCATTCTCCCTTCCTCTCATCTTTCTCGCTCCCTGTCTTCCATCTCTCTTTCTCCCTCTCTCCCTCATTCTCCCTGCCTGTCTCTCCATCTCTCTCCCTCTACCTCCCTCCTTTTGTCTCTCTTTCTCCTTCCCTCTCTATCATCTCTCTCCCTCCCTCTTTCCCTTTCTCCCTCCCTGCCTCTGTCTCTCCATCTCTTTCTCCCTCCCTCTGCTTCTTCATCTCTCTCTCCCTTCATCATACCTTTCTCCCTCCCTAGCTCTGTCTCTCCATATCTCTCTTCTTCCTGGCTCTCCCTATCTTCCTCCATCTCTATCTTGTTGTCTCGCTCCCTCTTGTTCCCTCTCTTCTTCCCTCCCTCTCTCTCTCTTCCTCTCCAGGGAGCTCTTTCCCTTGGCTGACAGTCTCGGGCCCCCCGGCCCTCTCCTGTGCCCCCCCACCCCCGTCTGTTCTGCCTGAGTGCTCCCATGCACCCCCGGTGTCAACCCCCCGCAGCAGCCGGAGGAGAGGAACGAGGGATGCGGTGCTGGGAAGAGAGGAGAGAGGCAGCCGAACGGGGCAGGGTGGGGAGATGGGGGGGTGGGGGGAGCGAGGAGAGGCAGAGGACAGTGGAGACAGAGATAAGGATTTGGAAAATGAAAAGGGAAAAAAGGAATTTCCAGGTTAAAGAGCACATTATTATAGGGATGTGTTTATCAGGTAGGGAGGGAGCCACTCAAACCCCCACCTCCTAAAAAACACAAAAGGAAACCTTCCATTGAAGTGGGGGGGCAGACATTGCTGTCAATGAGCATCTTTCCGGAGTGTGGACTGGACTCAGTGTTTCACGTTCCAGCAAAACGGTCTTGCTCCCCCCGGCCCCCCATATTGGTCGCAAATTTAAACCTGGTGGAAATATGATGCTATTTACTATTAAAAAGTAACCTGCCTATTTTCAATTGGCATCCTTAAGTCCTGGTGGGTTTACTGACCATATGAATAACTTTAAATGTCCGTTTCTTTAAGCTGTGTACGTAGCAGTGATGCCAATTACTATTAATAAAAAAGAATAAAACAGGGATATTGGCAGCATTTTAAAGACTTTTAAACTGGTGGGGTAATTGCTATCTTACATCAGTTGTCAGACCCAGACTGTTAATATTTTCTCTCTTGTCACTGGAGAGTCGTGTGTGGCGACAGGTTTGCGTGTCAGGTTGGGAAGACAGGGGTGATCTCCAGGAGGGAGCGGGGAAGGAGCGGGGAGGGTGTGCGCGAGCGGCAGCGGGGAGGGCGGAGGTGCGGCTGCTCCCGCCGCTGCGGCGCCCTCAAGGTCAAAGCCGCTCGTCAAAGAAGCGCAAAACGCTGTTGGCGCTCGGGGCGCAAACAACAAGGTCGTTGATATATATTTATTATATATACAGTTTCGCGCCGTCGCTTTAAGCTTGAGAATAAAGTCGTTTAAGGGGGTTTAAATATATTCGGCGCGGTCTAATAAAAGCCGCTTTATTGCTGCCATATATTGCAGGTATGACCCGTAATGCGTACAAGTTTAACTGCATGTGAAGTAAAGTAGGAGCGCTACATTATTTGAATGCATTTTATCTCGTGTTTGCAAACCTCACTACTATTAACTGGAATGCATTCTGGAAGGTCGCAAAATAAATGTGTATTTTAACATTCGTTGTAATCCCTACTGTGGAAATATTCTTCTCGTATAATATAATAAACTGCATTTGCACAGCAATTTTACAACAATGTGAAAATTTTGAAATGCTTAGTTTAGTTTTTTACTCTATTTTGTTTAAACTTTATTATTTTGGAATAAATACATTAAGGTTTTTTTTCTTATTCGTCCTTTTCCTCAAATTCTCCTCTCAGTAAGCGGGTATTTCCACCTCCAGTTGTCTTACATATTAGTCAATATTTCACTCCCGGCGCTCCTCTGAGGTCTATTACCCTCTGCCCTCGCCTCCCTAAGCACCAAGCGGCCTCCGAAGCACATTCTGAGTCTTTAACTCCCCCCTGCCTCCCCCGGTTAATGAGATCTCCCTGCCCTATTTTGGCGGTCTTCAGCTGTGTCTGTGCTGTGAGGAAGCATCGTACCTTATTACTGAAATTGAAGATTAAAACAAAAAGCAGTAGGCTATGCATAGAGTGCTTCGCGTAGAGCAGGAAAACAGCAATGTTTTAACCGACGAACTGCTCCAAATATACTTAATATGATTACTGTGCTCCTATAGCCTCGCTGGGAAGCTCACTGCATATGCTTTACGTGGGGGGGAGCCCCTCTGATCGCATCGCTGCTCACATCTGCGCTCAAACATGCGCCAAGTGGAGTAACGGGCGCGTAACGAAGAGGCGCAAACGCTGCGCTTCCGACGGCCGCTAATATCACTGGTTTCGGAAAGTGATACAAAATCTCATCTATCTATCTATATATCTACCTATCTATCTACAATAAATGTTTATTTTAAAATATCATAAAATGTCTACTTTTCAGTAAGGTTATTTAACATGCTTATCATGTCAGGTTGAACCTGTCAAATGGGGGTCCTTAGGTTCCGCCGCTGATTATTTTAGTATTCGATGTTTAATCATTGATACTTGCCAAATTGTTGATGCGCCATGCCTGCATTTGACGATCTATTTTACGATTAATATTCGCTCATTTATGCTGGTAAGAAATAAAAGTTTTTTTTCCCGTAAATGTCAGAAATGACTTACGGCAGCCCCATATAGCGTAGTGTATTACATTTAGCGGGGTACAGAAATAGCGCTCATACGAAGGCGTCATCACGCGGGCATCGATGGAGAGCCGACTGCATTCCCGTGCATCAGTACAGTGTACGGTACAAAGCCGTACAGCATGGATGCAAACCAAGGAACACACTGCATGCTTTTAAGTGAATATGAATATAAACACCAATATCTCGGTGTTCGCGCGCTCCCGCACCTACGGCGCGCGCACGTGCGCGGGATTAAAATTCAACCCTGACTGTTGTGTAGCCCCAACAGGCTCTGTTGTCTTGGATCCGGATCATAGGAGTAGAAGGAACATAAGATGGAGTGTCTGGAAATGAATGAATTAGTCATGGGTCAGTGGTGATTTTCATTTAAAACAAATTACTGATGAGAGAACGGACAGCTGAGCTGCTTCATAGGGGCCCTAATGACTGTATTCAAAGCTCCGCTATGCTGGCTGCATCTTTCCATTCATTGTCCCTTAAAAAGCCCCCCCCCCCCATCCACAAAACAACCCCCTTGCCTCCCTACCACCCCCTCACTCCCCCCACCTTCCCAGGGGAGTGCTGTCATCCTAGCAGACAGGACGAAAGAGGAAGTTCCAGAGACAACCACCCCCCTCCACCCCGTACACACACCCCTGCACACTCCCTCTCCTGAGACCCCCACAGGAGGGAAAAAAAACGCGGGCAAGAGGGGTCCCTTGTCAGAAGGGGGGGGGGGGACACAGGACAGGCAACAGTTATTTAAATGACCAAGCAGTAGTTAAACATAACCTGATTTGAATTCAATTACCAGGCGCTACTCCCTGGCGCCGCCTGGCATCTCTGCTGCGGGTACGAGGCGGGCGGCGCTTTCCAGAGCCACGCCTGCCCTGGACGCCGTCGGCATGCCATAAATCCCGGCCTGCCGCCGACAGTGACCTCTCTGCGCGGAACATTCCTGAACCCGGAACATCAAGCACGGGTCCCGGGGATACATTAGAACACGGACCCTTCCGAGATGTTCAATGGAACCGGAGTGGATTGCTGCTTTCGGGACTGATTTATAACATGGTGGGGGGGGGGCATCTTGAGAAAAACGCAATGGTCAAATTTATTAAATCTGGCTGACTTAATCAAGGTTTGTATCAAGGTTGGACAGCACTTACAGGGACTGTATCCATACCCCTCCCAGTATCCATACCCCTCCCAGTATCCATACCCCTCCCAGTATCCATACCCCTCCCAGTACCCATAACCCTCCCAGTATCCATACCCCTCCCAGTACCCATACCCCTCCCAGTATCCATACCCCTCCCAATACCCATACCCCTCCCAGTATCCATACCCCTCCCAGTACCCATAACCCTCCCAGTACCCATACCCCTCCCAGTATCCATACCCCTCCCAATACCCATACCCCTCCCAGTATCCATACCCCTCCCAGTACCCATACCCCTCCCAGTTTTTCCAAAACATCCGTGAAACCAGATTGCATTCTGGGAGGTCTGGCTTTGCAGTGCGAGTGCCACAAATGTACGCATCTCTCCTAGAGTGACACACCCTAAGCCCTCCTCACGAAAAACACCGCGACACAACCAGCATCAAGTAACGGGGTCTAGTGACCGTCAATGTATCCCATGATATAAACAGACCCACCGGTGTCCAAATGTCACAAATATCCGGCCAGAAAGATCAGTCCCTTTCCAGGCACCGAAGGGGCGCTACGCTTTGCCCTTGGCTCCAGCAGTTACTTGGTGGAATTTGTTTCATAGGATTTGGTGGGAATAGCTCAGTAACGATCACATTATGAATCAAACTTCCCAGATGTGGACGGAATGGGCTGTGATGTCATCCAAACAAGGGCGAGCACATCAGATTACGACCAAACCACACTTTGCACATTTGCTTATGGGGACAAGGGGCTAAAAGAAAGAGGTTTTAAGTTAGAAAAATATTTTTGAATGCAAATTGGGGACATATTCAAAAAAAGGTAACATTTGGTGTGCTTACCAGGTACCATGCCGGTCAGCGCAGGGGTGGAGTAACTGCCCTGTCCAGCAGGGGGCACGTGAGGCGGATACCCGGGCAGGGTGGTACTCGCCAGGTCGCGGCCTATAGGGATGCGACATGCATGTGCTTTGGTCAGGCACCAATCAGGAGCTTCACACTTAGCAAACTGAGCAGAGGGGGGCCAAGACACGGGGATTAGGGAGGGGGGGGGGTACATTTAACAGGTCGGCTCTCTGCCAAGAATCAACATTGTTATAGCTGCTGTTATTCATATTAAAATGACAAAAAAACATACAATTCATGATAATAAATGGCACGTTTAACCTCTGCACTTTTTTTCAGAAAGCAGTAGAAGTTTCTAGAACTCCCCTAGAAGGGTTTACGAATAGAACACACCATGCCCCCCCCCCCCGGCTTTTATCAGTCACTGACGCTACATCCTGCACGTTTATCCGGTTCATACTGCTAACGGGGCGGGGGGAGGGGGGTTCAGCTTTTAATTGTAGGAACAAGAAGTGGAGCGGCACAAAGCCAATGAAGTGACATGGGGAGGGAGGGCGAGTGGGGGGGGGGGTGACAGGGCCAGCCGGGGGCCCTCGCTGTCGCACTCGGCCCCGGGTCCCGGGCCCCGAGCTGCCCTCAGCTGTCTGCCGGCGCTCTAATTAGTGGCTGATAAAACAGCGGTCACACACGCATTCACGTAATGACTGTGTTAGCGAGATGTCCCCCACACAGACGGGCCGGGGGGGCGGGGTCATTCGGGGAGGTACCAAAGATGCCCCCTGACAAATAGTGAAGTGCCACAGGTGCTGGGGGGTCGGGCAGGGGGGCATGCCGATAACAGGCAGGCAGGTGTCACCTGACGCCCCCCCCCCCCCGTGTACACTTGCCTCGCACCCAAAGGCGTCTCCACTAGGACCCTGGGATTCATCGCCCCTCCCCTCAATCCCACCCTTCTCCTGGCCTGGCCCTGTCCTCTCACTTACCCCCCCCCCCCGTCATCCACCCCCCCCCCACCCGTCTTCCGGCTGCCCATCAGCACTGCATGGATTTATAACTGCATTAGACTACATGACACGCCGTGGCGATAAATCATCTCTCCTCCTCCACGCGGTGCGCACAATAAAAGCGCGCTGAGTTCACGCCATCCGTCTTCATGAATGCCCCCTCCGCCCACTTCGCTTTCTTTAGCAGTGGGGGGGGGGGGGGGGGGGCAGGGAGGACACTGGGAGCTGGACTGTAGTTGGGCAGCTCTGGGGCCAATGCGGGACCCCGAGACACAGGTTCAAAACTCAGCAAGGGGCCCGACTCAGAAAGTGGGTCAGAACCGAGGCGTGATTCTGCCCCGATAACCAGGCTGCTGGAAGGAAGGTCTGGAAACCCACGAGACCCGACAGCACAGGATACCGAGGCAAGCCCGGCCACAAGGTCACGGGACACAGGGACAGGCCCGGCCACAAGGTCACGGGGCACAGGGACAGGCCCGGCCACAAGGTCACGGGACACAGGGACAGGCCCGGCCACAAGGTCACGGGACACAGGGACAGGTGGTGTGAGGCTCTGTGTTTTATTTTGAAGATAAATGCTAAATAAATTCTACGTAAATATCATGGGGTTAATGAAGATCAAGCCTGTATCTGTTACTCTCAGTGTCTGTTCAGCCCGAAACCAAAAGCTGCCCACAAAACATACTGTACATTCTTAAAGAAAGGTGTGTAACACATCAGAAACAATAATGAAATACACAGACACAGATGAGTAAAAATGGTTTAAAAAAATGAGAGCACAGTCAGGGAACACGGGCAGTGTGTGGCTCACTGGGATTGGACGCTGGCTCTGTGGCTGGAAGGTGAGCTCCAATCCCAGCGCTGGCAGAGTGATTTCGCCACTGGGCCATTGAGTAAGACCCTTTCTCCTTTATTAATTTACAGATAAAAGCGTCACCTAAACATATAAAAATGTGAAAACATAATGCAGCGAAAGCCCTATGCGTGGTATGGACAGCAACTCCTTCCGGGTCTGCTGGAGTCTTCCTGCTTTCTCTCACAGTAGCTAACTTCATCATGACAATGCAGGTCTCGCACCTGCACCCCGCTGGTGTGCCGCCTCCCTCCCCTTACCACACTTCAAAGTTTCCCCAGCTTGTGAAGTAGTAAGGGGGATTTGGGGGGGGGGCATTAGTGGTGACTGGCTGATAATCCGCAGCGGGTCACTGCATGGGGCAGGACCGGGGTGGGCAAAGGAGAGGCAGAGGAGGAGAGAGAGAGGGAGAAGAAGGAGGAGTGAGGAGAAGGAGAGAGAAGGAGGAGATGAGAAGGAGAATGGAGAGAATGAGAAAAAATTAGAAGGAAAAAGATAGGAGAAGGAGGAGAGAGAATAAGGAGGGAGGAGAAGGAAAGAGGAGAGAATGGGGAGAGGAGAGAGAAGAAGGAGAGAGAGTAGAAGGAGAGTAAGAGAAGGAGGAGATGAGATGAAGAATGGAGAGAAAAAAGAGAGACAGAAGGAGAAAAAATGAGAAGGAAAAAGGGAAGGAGGAGAGAGTATAAGGAGAGAGAGGAGAAGGAGAGAGACTAAGCAGAGAAAGAAGGAAAAAGAGAGGAGAAGAGGAGAGATAAGGAGACAGATATGAGAAGGAAAGAGGAAAAGGAGAAAGAAGAAAAGAGAGAGGAGAAAGTGGGAGGGAAAATGGGGAAGTCTGGTAAGTCGGTCTTCCAGACTGGGGGGATCAGAAAGGAGCCTATCCACTGGAGGGGGGGGGGGCTGGTGCCCAGGGAGAGCATGTTCCTGTCAGCAGAGGACAATGATCATACTCGCAGGCACTTAGAAAACAACGATGGACAGTAAGGAACAATTACCGCATCTCTAAAGACAGCTGTTCAGGTTTTGGATCATATTACCCATTTAGTAATGCAATATTTATACATCAGCAAACGCAACATACTGCAATATGCGATCGTCTCTGAAATAAACGGCTTCAAACGAGAGTTACGCTACAAGCAGTTATGACATTAAGTCGCTTTTCACCGGTGTCTTATCCAGAGGGCTGCAAAAGTCAACTTTACAATTACTATGCTCTGTTTCAAATTTACATTTCCCACCACTAGAGGGCAGCGCTAAACACAATTCAGCACGAACAAGCATAAAGGTCTGCTTCAATCTAGGTGTAATTAGTGCTGCATTTAATTGCCCAGGAACATATTTTTAATGCCATTTGCTAAAGGCTGGTGTGTATCTCGGTGGGTTAGGAATCTGAGTCCATGTCCAGAAGGTTGTGGGCTCTAATCCCATGCCAGAGTAACAATATCGACTTCAGGCCATAGCACAAGACCTTTAATTAACCCGGCTTTCTCCTGGCGTGCAGGCTGACCCTCTGCTCTGTTCCCAAAAAGTGTCTCTCATGTAGAGCTATAGGGGGATGTGAAAGCCAAAGGAGTATATATGCACAGGCTGACATCCCTGTGCATGTTCTCTGCTTCATTCAAAGCACACATCTTACGCATTTATAATGTAACATATTCACATATAAGAAACTAACGTGATATATTTCACAAGCAAGTAGAAAGCAGAAATCATGTTTGCCCCATCACAGTGTGAGAAGGGACTCTCTCACTCCACTCAGTTCCCTAGACTCATTGACTCACTCGAATCTTTGGTGTCTATGGTCAGGTGACCTTCCTTCTCCATCGTGGTGCGGCCCACAGCCATTTCCCAGAATGCCCTTTCAACTTCAAAAAGACATAAGAAAATGTTCCCAGTCCCAAGAGCAGACTGGTACCTCAGGCCCCCCCATTGGATTGAATGGGAATCCCTTAACATCACGACGATCTATTTTTCTTCTTCCCTTATTTCATTGTGGGTGTCAGGGTACAGTCCTGCCCCCCCCCCCCTCCTTTTTGCTGTCTCTTCAGTAAATGACAAGCCCCCATTCCCACCACCCCCACGAGACCCTTTAATACACCCTTTAATACACCTTGTCAGAGCAGCTGTCCTCTCCAATCTTAATGATTTTCTCATTAGAGAGCAAAATGCATGGGCACTGTCAGCTGACTCCTGGGCTCCTGACTCTCTGAGCACTGTCAGCTGACTCCTGAGCTCCTGACTCTCTGGGCACTGTCAGCTGACTCCTGGGCTCCTGACTCTCTGGGCACTGTCAGCTGACTCCTGGGCTCCTGACTCTCTGAGCACTGTCAGCTGACTCCCTGGGCTCTGTGAGCTGACTCCCTGGGCTCTGTGAGCTGACTCCCTGGGCTCTGTGAGCTGACTCCCTGGGCTCTGTGAGCTGACTCCTGGGGTCTGTCAGCTGACTCCTGGGCTCCTGACTCTCTGAGCACTGTCAGCTGACTCCTGGGCTCCTGACTCTCTGAGCACTGTCAGCTGACTCCTGAGCTCCTGACTCTCTGGGCACTGTCAGCTGACTCCTGGGCTCCTGACTCTCTGAGCACTGTCAGCTGACTCCTGAGCTCCTGACTCTCTGAGCACTGTCAGCTGACTCCTGGGCTCCTGACTCTCTGAGCACTGTCAGCTGACTCCTGAGCTCCTGACTCTCTGGGCACTGTCAGCTGACTCCTGGGCTCCTGACTCTCTGAGCACTGTCAGCTGACTCCTGGGCTCCTGACTCTCTGGGCACTGTCAGCTGACTCCTGGGCTCCTGACTCTCTGAGCACTGTCAGCTGACTCCTGGGCTCCTGACTCTCTGAGCACTGTCAGCTGACTCCTGAGCTCCTGACTCTCTGGGCACTGTCAGCTGACTCCTGGGCTCCTGACTCTCTGGGCACTGTCAGCTGACTCCTGGGCTCCTGACTCTCTGGGCTCTGTCAGCTGACTCCCTGGGCTCTGTGAGCTGACTCCTGGGGTCTGTCAGCTGACTCCCTGGGCTCTGTGAGCTGACTCCCTGGGCTCTGTGAGCTGACTCCTGGGGTCTGTCAGCTGACTCCTAGGCTGCTGACTCCCTGGGCTCTGTGAGCTGACTCCTGGGGTCTGTGAGCTGACTCCCTGGGCTCTGTGAGCTGACTCCCTGGGCTCTGTGAGCTGACTCCTGGGGTCTGTCAGCTGACTCCTGGGCTCCTGACTCTCTGAGCACTGTCAGCTGACTCCTGGGCTCCTGACTCTCTGAGCACTGTCAGCTGACTCCCTGGGCTCTGTGAGCTGACTCCCTGGGCTCTGTGAGCTGACTCCCTGGGCTCTGTGAGCTGACTCCCTGGGCTCTGTGAGCTGACTCCTGGGGTCTGTCAGCTGACTCCTGGGCTCCTGACTCTCTGAGCACTGTCAGCTGACTCCTGGGCTCCTGACTCTCTGAGCACTGTCAGCTGACTCCTGAGCTCCTGACTCTCTGGGCACTGTCAGCTGACTCCTGGGCTCCTGACTCTCTGAGCACTGTCAGCTGACTCCTGGGCTCCTGACTCTCTGGGCACTGTCAGCTGACTCCTGGGCTCCTGACTCTCTGAGCACTGTCAGCTGACTCCTGGGCTCCTGACTCTCTGAGCACTGTCAGCTGACTCCTGGGCTCCTGACTCTCTGAGCACTGTCAGCTGACTCCTGGGCTCCTGACTCTCTGGGCACTGTCAGCTGACTCCTGGGCTCCTGACTCTCTGAGCACTGTCAGCTGACTCCTGGGCTCCTGACTCTCTGAGCACTGTCAGCTGACTCCTGGGCTCCTGACTCTCTGAGCACTGTCAGCTGACTCCTGAGCTCCTGACTCTCTGGGCACTGTCAGCTGACTCCTGGGCTCCTGACTCTCTGGGCTCTGTCAGCTGACTCCCTGGGCTCTGTGAGCTGACTCCTGGGGTCTGTCAGCTGACTCCCTGGGCTCTGTGAGCTGACTCCCTGGGCTCTGTGAGCTGACTCCTGGGGTCTGTCAGCTGACTCCTAGGCTGCTGACTCCCTGGGCTCTGTGAGCTGACTCCTGGGGTCTGTGAGCTGACTCCCTGGGCTCTGTGAGCTGACTCCCTGGGCTCTGTCAGCTGACTCCTGGGGTCTGTGAGCTGACTCCTAGGCTGCTGACTCCCTCAGCTCTGTCAGCTGACTCCCTGGACTCTGTCATCCGACTCCTCCCCATGTGGGGGTGTCCTGCCAGCTGTAAGTCAGGAGTCAGTGAGTTAGGAAGCCTGTGTTCTCTGTACCAGTAAGGGAATACCAGCCTAAATTGGAATGGGACTCCACAGACCATAGTCACAAACTAGCTTCCTCCTTTGCCAGACGTTCTCATTCCCTGGCATGTCTCCCTCATTTCCATGTCTGGGTTGCTATTCCTGCAGTTTTTATCTGTCTCCCTTGTTAAGCATTCAGAGCAGCCAGCACTGGCAATTGAGGTGCTGTTTCAGAGCAGTGGGCCGTCTTGGTGCTCACCTGCCACCAGCTGGTATGACTGCGGCCCCGTCACGCCGGCACCCAGCTCTGCTGGCCCAGGGTTGGTGAGGCTGCTCTTCATCTCGTCCAGGCCCCCCGCCAGCGACGCCATAGCAGAGTAGTCTGCGGTCTGTGGGGAGAAGAGCAGAGAGAGAGACTGAGGCTCTGCAGATTGGCATGAGTTGGAAAGTGGGGGGGGGGAACCATTCGCAGATGAAAGCAATTTCAGAGGTCAGATTCACACCCACCCTCAGCCCCCGTCAGAAGCACCTGGACCAAAGAGACCCATGAGCAAAGAGCAGAGATCAAGAACAGAAGGAAATGAAATCAGGTGGGGCCAGAATCATCTGGGAATTAAAACATGTGGATGTGGAATAATTTGGGAATAAAATTATGTGGGATTGGAATAATCTAGAAATGAAATATTATAGGACTGGAATATTCTGGAGATTAAACAATTTAGCAATAAAATATTCTGGGACTGAAATGATCTGGGGATGAGAACGTGGGAATTAAATATTCTAGGAATTAAATCAGGTGGGACTGAAAAAATCTGGGAATTAAATCATGTGGGAATGACATATTTTTGGAATGAAATCATGCGGGTTTGGAATAATCTGTGAATTGACTATTCTGGGACTCAAATAAACTGAGAATGAAATAATCTTGGCCTGGAAAAACCAGAGAGTAAAATATTCTGAAGATTAAATAAGATAAAATATTTTGGGACTTGAATAATCTGGGGATTACAGAGCCCCTGAAGGGACCTGTGCAAAAAAAAATGCTGTTACTTTTGTGTGTGCACAAGAGTGTTGCGTGCACATGACTTACTTTCACATGCGCACAAGATATTTTCTCATGCACACGGCTTTCACGTAGGTACAACTTGCTTTTGCCTGTGCATGTGATACCTTCATATGCACACTAATTTCACGTAGGCGTGACTTGCTTTCGTGTGCACGAGGTACTTTTGTGCATGCATGTGGAAATAAGAGCATTTTATGCTTTTGCACAGGTCCATTCAGGTGCTCTGAAGGTGATGAAAGCATATGGGAATTAAATATTCTGGGAATTAAATCAGGTGCTACTGAAAATATCTGGGAATCAAATCATGTTGGAGTGGAATCATTTGGGAATAAAATCAAGTGGTATTGGAATAATCTGGGAATTAAATAATCTGGGACTGGAATAATCTATGGATGAAAGCATGTAGGAGAGAAATATTCTGGGAATAAAATTATGTGTGACTGGAATAATCAGGAATTAAATCACATGGGATTCGAATAATCAGGAATATTCTGTGACAAGTTTAATTAGAGAATTAAATAATTTGGGAAAAGATAATACAGGACTGAAATATTCTGGGGATGAAATAATCTGGGAATTAAATATTCTGGGACTCGAAAATTCTGGAAATGAAAGCATGTGGGAGTGAAAAATTCTGGGAATGAAATTATGCGGTACTGCAATAATCTGGGAATGAAACACCCCAGGCATGAACTAATCTGGCAATGAAAGACTTTGGGACTGGAATAATGTGGGAAAGAAATAATCTACAAATGAATGAAATAATGTTTCATAAGGTTCACAATGAGAAATGCGGTGAGTGTGCTTTTCTTTGTCAACGAGGTGTATACATGGGGGGGGGGGGGTTAAGAAATCCCAGAATTCCCTGTAGCTCAACCCCTCTCTATCACCCCACCCACCCACAGCACTAGATATAGGTGATGGATCAGCCTCACCTGCTTGTGACCTCACATCACAATGGGGGTGGGGGTGACAGTGACAGCTTTCCACCAAAACGCACCCCCAGATTACTCAAGGCACCTCTAACGACTTCATCCTTTTATTACTGCCATGATGCTGAGAAACGGCGCGGCCACTAATTTTGATGGAGCAGAGTGTCATTAAGCTGGTAATAGCCGAGCTGTGTGTTGATAGCGAGCGCTAATTGATAGTAATGGGGAGTGTGTGTGTGTGTGTGTGCATGTGTGTGTGCATGTGTGTGTGTGTGTGTGTGTGTGTGTGGAGGACATCATCACAATGAGGAGTACTGTGTCATCGAGGCCAAAAAGCATTTCTAAGAAGGATGGAGATGCGGCCCCACTCATGGCTGTCCTCACAGGCGGGACGAATATACGAGTCATACCCCTAAAGGCGCCGCCAAACGCAGTGTGTGACTCCCAGGCTGTAAGCCTGGTTTGCTGCGCAAATAAATCCGCGGGACCTGGCGGCTGCACACAGAGACTCAGCTTCAATGACACATTTTACAGGCTCCTGCCTGTGGCCCTGTGCTGGGGGGGGGGGCGTCCTTACAAGCCAACATGCTGCCCAGCCGTGACTCTTCCCCCTTCCTGTTCATGGGCCGCTCCTCCGGGCCGTGTAAGCGGTCCAATTCCCCCTCCCCCTTGCTCTGGTTTTTTCCGCACGGGGCACCCTACTGCCTACATGTAAATGAGCCGGAATAGCGCAGCGTAATTGAGGATTATGAAGTTTCGCCAGCACTGTGACAGGCCGCTAAAGAAGATGGATCATTCTCATTTTTTCCTGTAAATTTCGTCAATTTCGGAATTCATAAGCCATCAACCCTGATCAGAACGCAGACACACAGCTGTGACAGAGGAACTGGGAAAGGATGGAGAGGGAGAAAGGGAGAGAGGAAGACAGAAAGAGAGGGAGGAAGAGGCAGGCAGAGAGGGAGCAGCCTGCACCCATGTGCGCACAGGAGTTTTTGTAGCACATCAAGGAACTTAAAATAAAGAAAAGACTTTCCCTTAAAGCTGTGATTTTTCTGTCATATAATAAATAAATATACATCTGAAATATTGCTTGTGGTTCTTGTCTGCATGTTCACTGAACAAGGAGACATTGTAAAATTGACAGCCCAACTTGGTGTTAAATACATTTTATTTCCAACCTTGTACTACCAACACAGCTAGTTATTCTTAGTATTACCTTAAGATCTCAGCTTCACCAAACCATACATTTATTTCCCTGTCCCTTAGGTCTAAAACTGAATCTGTAAAGTGAGTAAAATAGAATTAAAGGATCCAACATTAATGCGCTGCGGGGTGTAAAGGTGTGCTAACATTAATGCGCTGCAGAGTGTTAAGGTGTGCTAACATTAATGCGCAGCAGAGTGTTAAGGTGTGCTAACATTAATGCGCTGCGGGGTGTAAAGGTGTGCTAACATTAATGCGCTGCGGGGTGTAAAGGTGTGCTAACATTAATGCGCTGCGGGGTGTAAAGGTGTGCTAACATTAATGCGCTGCAGAGTGTTAAGGTGTGCTAACATTAATGCGCTGCGGGGTGTTAAGGTGTGCTAACATTAATGCGCTGCGGGGTGTAAAGGTGTGCTAACATTAATGCGCTGCGGGGTGTAAAGGTGTGCTAACATTAATGCGCTGCAGAGTGTTAAGGTGTGCTAACATTAATGCGCTGCGGGGTGTTAAGGTGTGCTAACATTAATGCGCTGCGGGGTGTAAAGGTGTGCTAACATTAATGCGCTGCGGGGTGTTAAGGTGTGCTAACATTAATGCGCTGCGGGGTGTAAAGGTGTGCTAACATTAATGCGCTGCGGGGTGTAAAGGTGTGCTAACATTAATGCGCTGCGGGGTGTAAAGGTGTGCTAACATTAATGCCCTGCGGGGTGTAAAGGTGTGCTAACATTAATGCGCTGCAGAGTGTTAAGGTGTGCTAACATTAATGCGCTGCGGGGTGTTAAGGTGTGCTAACATTAATGCACTGCGGGGTGTAAAGGTGTGCTAACATTAATGCACTGCGGGGTGTAAAGGTGTGCTAACATTAATGCGCTGCGGGGTGTAAAGGTGTGCTAACATTAATGCACTGCGGGGTGTAAAGGTGTGCTAACATTAATGCGCTGCGGGGTGTTAAGGTGTGCTAACATTAATGCGCTGCGGGGTGTAAAGGTGTGCTAACATTAATGCGCTGCGGGGTGTTAAGGTGTGCTAACATTAATGCGCTGCGGGGTGTAAAGGTGTGCTAACATTAATGCGCTGCGGGGTGTAAAGGTGTGCTAACATTAATGCGCTGCGGGGTGTAAAGGTGTGCTAACATTAATGCGCTGCGGGGTGTAAAGGTGTGCTAACATTAATGCGCTGCGGGGTGTAAAGGTGTGCTAACATTAATGCGCTGCGGGGTGTTAAGGTGTGCTAACATTAATGCGCTGCGGGGTGTTAAGGTGTGCTAACATTAATGCGCTGCGGGGTGTAAAGGTGTGCTAACATTAATGCGCTGCGGGGTGTTAAGGTGTGCTAACATTAATGCGCTGCGGGGTGTAAAGGTGTGCTAACATTAATGCGCTGCGGGGTGTAAAGGTGTGCTAACATTAATGCGCTGCGGGGTGTAAAGGTGTGCTAACATTAATGCGCTGCGGGGTGTAAAGGTGTGCTAACATTAATGCGCTGCGGGGTGTAAAGGTGTGCTAACATTAATGCGCTACGGGGTGTAAAGGTGCTCAGCGCGGATGACGAGCATGTTTGACAAAGAGCGAAAGCTAACGGACATTACCATCATTAGCAGCAGCGTTTAGACGTAATACTTCACCTTCACCCCGGGATGCTTCTGCAGACCCTCCCCCTTGTTGTGACCCCCCCTCCCAGGCTGGCCCTGAGCCGGGTCCTGCTCCACCAGCTGTAGGCCCTCAGACATCTTTCCTGCCCACATCAATAACAGATGAGCCTTAATCGGGCAACACTGAAATTATTTCAACCCAACGAGGATGTTCAATTTCACTTGCATAATAGCATTTCCAGTACAGCCACCCCCCCCATCCGATGCCCCCCCCCCCCCCCACCCTGCCACCCATCTTCACATTGTCTCATACAGACCGATTGCAAAAAAGGTTGTAAATACAAATAAAGCTGCTGTCACTCCTGCCAGGGATGACAGAAAGCGGGGGGGTGTGTTCTGACAGGCACTATTAAAAGCAGCTCAGGCGGGCCAGGCACATGTGTGTGGGGTGGGGGCCGGGCGGGGGGGGGGGGGCACTTTGTGCTCTCTGTCTGACCTGTTCTTCAAAAACCCTTTTCATTGGTTCTCTAACTGGTCCCCTCCCCCAGAATCCCCTCCAGGTGGTACAGTCCAGCTACACTTCAAAAAAAATAATAATATGACTGACGCTGATGACCTCAGGTGCTGAGAGACTTTATAAATATAATCTTTATAAATACAAAGGAGTGGTCAGTACACAACAGTGTGTTATCGTCCTAAATGACAAATTAAAGGGCTGAAATTGTTCCGGTAAAAGTTTAAGGGGCCCCAGGAGAAGCCCTGATAGTCTGCCGCTGTACGAGCTAAAGCGCTCTGGTACGAATACCCAACAGCTTCTCCGAAGAGAAAATTACAAACTGGGATTAGATAAGAAAAACCCTCTAAGCAATAAAACAATAACTAACATGTGCGCTAGTAAGTCACAGGCTGCTAAGTGAAAGGAATCAAATCCGAATCCAATGTAGAGGCACTATAGATGGGAGTTCTGGCGGGAGGGGCCCGGGGCCAGACTCTGCGTGTGAGTCAGAGTCGCCCCACGAGGCATGTCCACCCAGGGGTGTCTGTCATTTTCACGACCCCACTAAAAAAGTCACCTTGGAGGTTACTGTTTGTAACCTCGGGGACCCATGCAAATGGACCCCTTGGTGACTGAGAGACAGGTGTGGGAAGCTGGGGGGGGCCCTTAATTGTCGATGACTGCAGTCCCCATCAGCACCCAGCATCGACCTTTAACCCCTGTTTAACCTTTAAACTGCTAGAGAGGGAAGGCAGACGGAAAGAGGGTCGAGGAGCCGCGCCACGATGGGGTGTGATGGTGGGGTTACCCCCCCTCCCCCCGGCTGTCACTCCCCCCCATGCCCCCGTCTTGTTGTGCTATTGATCTGGTGTGCCTGCTCGGGATAATTAGCCGGGAATTAGGGCCACGATTACAGTCGGCGAGTGAAGCCTCGCGCTCTGATTTATCACCTTGGTAATTTGCTGCGATTGAAAGGGAAATTTAAATGAACTCCGCGTGACGACGGTCCGGCATTACAGGCACCCCTGCGAAGTCAGAAAGACAAATTAATTGCTGAGCTGCCTTTGGCCGCTCCGAGGGGGTGGGGGTGGGGGGGGGGGCTGTGTCTGTCTCCTCCCTGACGTCCAGCATCCCCACCCATCCCGCGCCTCTGATCCTCCCCGATTAAAGCAGCGTCTGGACGTCCCGAAGCCAAACGAAATAATTACAGACGTCTACAGGAGGGCGGAGGCCCATGGTGAACACGATTGTGTGGAAGACCCAAGGAAAAGCCTGTCAGTCCTGGAGCTGCAAGCTTCCGGAACGCTGTAGAGGCCACTGTTTTTAATCCCAACCTAAAGCTTTAGTGTGACCAGAACAGCAGAGACCTGTGGTAGTAAATGGCTGGGAAGATCAGACAGACAGACAGACAGACAGAGACAGACAGACAGACAGAGACACACAGACAGACAGACAGACAGAGACAGACAGACAGGCAGACAGAGACAGACAGACAGACAGACAGAGACAGACAGACAGACAGAGACACACAGACAGACAGACAGACAGAGACAGACAGACAGACAGACAGACAGAGACAGACAGACAGGCAGACAGAGACAGACAGACAGACAGTAATTAGGTTTATGCTGTGCTGGTTCAGGACTGGCTGATATGCACCCAGTGACACAGAGCTGTGAGTGTAACAGCTCTGTCAGCATGCGGAATGGGAAATAAATGCAAGCGTTTGGCACATCTGCGTCTGACAGGCAAAAGCGGTCCCTGCCCCCCTCCCCCACGCCACAGGCATCTCTCATGTTTGCGAGACGGTGCAACGACAACAAGCGCAGCACGGGTCAAGCCAGCCGTCAATCCCCAGGCGGGGGTGCCGCGGGTCGGGGGTGCCAGGAGCAACCGGAGGTTCAGGTGAGGCCGGCAGGGGCTGTCAATCGGGGGCCCCTGTGATTCAATAATCCTCGGTGGGGGAGGGGGAGCTGGATGCCGAGGAGGGTCTCCATTGTGGGGGGGGTGGAGGCCCATGAATGGATGGCGTGGCCAGGCGGCAACGGGCCGATTCCCCGTGTAATCACTGTGATTAAGCGAGTCGGACTCCCGCCGCTCTGGGGTTAATGCAGGGCTCCTTGACCCCGACCCGCCGGGCTCCGCGGGGCCCCTAAAGAGATAGGCTGGGAATTACCGGGCTTTCGCTGAGGACTTCTTCCCACAGGCAGACGGACAGGACACACACGCACTCGCTGTGTGTGTGTGTGTGTGTGTGTGTGTGCGGTGCCGCAAACGGCCGATATTTACGCAGCGCAGCACGGACACGCCAGACCGAGGCCCAGCGGGCGACGATATAAATCGATCCAAAGTGACAAGATGAAGCGGCTAATGAGAAGCATGAAAGCTGCTCCCAGTCTGAAGAAACAGCTGAATTTGTTCAGTAAATGAAAAACGAAGTCAGTCAGTAAATCCCAGAAGTAATCGAGCACTCGACACAGACTCCACGCTAAACACTAAAGTCCCAGGGTGCCGACAAACTCCTCAGTCTCTGAGCAGAAAGACACTCAGACATCCTGCGACAAACCCTAAAGACATTTTCATTTTTAAAGTTATCTGTAGAAAAATTTTGGATGGAACAGGCCAAGAACAAACAAGAGCTTGAAACACACACATCTCTTCTGAATGTAACACACACACATCTCTTCTGAATGTAACACACACACATCTCTTCTGAATGTAACACACACACACATCTCTGCTGTATGTAACACACACACATCTCTTCTGAATGTAACACACACACATCTCTTCTGAATGTAACACATACACATCTCTGCTGTATGTAACACACACACATCTCTTCTGAAATACACACACCTCAGCTGAATGTAACAAACACACACACACACATCTCTGCTGAATGTAACACACACACATCTCTGCTGAATGTAACACACACACATCTCTTCTGAATGTAACACACACACATCTCTTCTGAATGTCACACATACACATCTCTGCTGTATGTAACACACACACACATCTCTTCTGAAATACACACACCTCAGCTGAATGTAACAAACACACACACACATCTCTGCTGAATGTAACACACACACACATCTCTGCTGAATGTAACACATACACATCTCTGCTGTATGTAACACACACACACAACTCTTCTGAAATACACACACCTCAGCTGAATGTAACAAACACACACACACCTCTTCTGAATGTAACACACACACACCTCAGCTGAAGGTAACACACACACACCTCAGCTGAATGTAACACACACACAACTCTGCTGAATGTAACACACACACATCTCTGTTGAATGTAACACACACACCTCTGCTGTATGTAACACACACACACACCTCTCCTGAATGTAACACACACACACACCTCTCCTGAATGTAACACATACACATCTCTGCTGTATGTAACACACACACACAACTCTTCTGAAATACACACACCTCAGCTGAATGTAACAAACACACACACACACCTCTTCTGAATGTAACACACACACACCTCAGCTGAAGGTAACACACACACACCTCAGCTGAATGTAACACACACACAACTCTGCTGAATGTAACACACACACATCTCTGCTGAATGTAACACACACACACACCTCTGCTGTATGTAACACACACACACACCTCTGCTGTATGTAACACACACACCTCTCCTGAATGTAACACACACACACCTCAGCTGAAGGTAACACACACACACCTCTGCTGTATGTAACACACACACACACCTCTCCTGAATGTAACACACACACACCTCAGCTGAAGGTAACACACACACACCTCTGCTGTATGTAACACACACACACACCTCTGCTGTATGTAACACACACACACACCTCTCCTGAATGTAACACACACACACCTCAGCTGAAGGTAACACACACACACCTCTGCTGTATGTAACACATACACACCTCTGCTGTATGTAACACACACACACACCTCTGCTGTATGTAACACACACACACACCTCTCCTGAATGTAACACACACACACCTCAGCTGAAGGTAACACACACACACAACTCTGCTGAATGTAACACACACACCTCTGCTGTATGTAACACATACACATCAGCTGAATGTAACAAATAAATCCTGATAAATTTCTTAAGAACTATTCCAAGATCAATTTTAAGATAAGGCAGGAGACAGTTCACTGAAGTGTGTAAATGCGAGCAAATGGTGCTGGGGGCAGATAATCCAGGCCTACGAGCGCTTTTCCACAACACCAGGGACTTCATAAAAGTACCAAACTTAAAGTAGTGCCTGTGTTGGTTTTCCACTGGTGTAAAAACTGGGACTGTAGCTGTATGACATCATCACAACAGAGGTGGGGTGTCTGCAGCTGTGTGACATCATCACAACAGAGGTGGGGTGGTTTGTACTTAACTCAAAGATGGCTTTTTAAAGTATATTATAGGGCTGGGTGATGTGTGATATTAATACATTTTGAATATTGACATCACATGTTATGCACATGCAATTCATACATTGCAGGCACTGCAACAGTCAGCTGATCAGGCATTTTCATACTGTTCGGACATTATAGCGTGGCGGGATTTCGCTGAAACATGTTTACTCTGTCATAGGAAACAAAACTTAGCAAGCTTTGCAATTTTAATGGTTGTTCCGTTTCAAGATTATATATGCTTAAAAAGTTTAGCTTTTGCATTAGCTCTGTATGCAATCTTCAAGACAATCATAATCATTTTCATTCCTGCCGTTTAAATAATTCCTAAACAGGTTTGTGAGAATTTTATTTTGAACTCCTTTTTTGCTAAACCATTTTTTATTTCAACAAAATCATAGTACTATATTTGACATCTTTCCAATATTGTGCAACCCTAGTATATAATAGCAAATATTTTAATTTCTTGTCATGGCATCCACATCTCATTGAATCGTATATTCTGACCAGATTGCAATCAAAACTTGGGTCTCTTCATTTGTCTATGCATCCATTATCATGACTTTTTTTATTTTGTTTATCATTATTTTCTGAGTTTGCAGCTATGCTTTTTCAGGATGGCTGATGTATTTTGCGTTTGTAATGCAGGTTATTTCCATAACCAATCAACAATAATCATGTTTGCAAGTCCTGCTCCAGAGTATCAAAGTATCGAACCATTACCCCAGCTGGTTTGGTACTTTTGGTACTGGTACTGATAGTGGTGCTCAACTGGAAGTCAATGGAAAAAAAAGTACCAAATTCTTAGTTCCAAAAGTACAGTACCTGAGGAGGTGGAAAAGTGGCTTAGAAAGCAGAGAGGCTGCAGAATGAGTGCGCAAGAGGGTGCGGGGGCCAGAGCCAGCAGCTGGGAGGTCATCCCCTTACCTGGTGGGGCTTGCTGGGCTCGGGGGTGGGATAGAGGTCAGGGTAGGGCTGTCTCTCAAATACGCGGTCCAGTACCTCTAACTGCTGTGGTGAGAACAGCTCCCCTCTCATCTGCTTCCTCAGGAAGTCCCGCCCTGGGTGCGAGTGGCCGTTTGCCAGCGGAGATTCCTGCAGTGCTGCAATGAGACAGACACAGAGAGAGGCGCTGTAGGGCCAGAGCAGGAGACAGAATCAGGGCAAAAGTAACAGAGACAGAATCAGGACAGGAGACACAGAGACGGAATCAGGACAGGAGACACAGAGACGGAATCAGGACAGGAGACACAGAGACGGAATCAGGACAGGAGACACAGAGACGGAATCAGGACAGGAGACACAGAGACAGAATCAGGCCAGGAGACACAGAGACAGAATCAGGATAGGAGACACAGAGACAGAATCAGGATAGGAGACACAGAGACAGAATCAGGCCAGGAGACACAGAGACAGAATCAGGATAGGAGACACAGAGACAGAATCAGGATAGGAGACACAGAGACAGAATCAGGATTGGAGACACAGAGACAGAATCAGGCCAGGAGACACAGAGACAGAATCAGGATTGGAGACACAGAGACAGAATCAGGCCAGGAGACACAGAGGACCAGGCTGATTGGAGCAAAATAGCATGCAAATCACAACAAAAGTTCACCGCTGTAGTAAAAACACTTGCCAACCTCAGCAGTCACACACACTCACGCCCATCCAGCTATAAGTGTGGGTACTAACTTATCTCCAGTGTTGACACACAGATTTAAGCTATGACTGCTGGCAGATGGACAGAAGTGTTGGCCCGAGCGCCGAGTGATACTTTTGCGTCCATCACAAGCGATCCAGGAGAAACAGCCGACAAGAGCAAGCCTCCAATTCGCAGTCCTCCTGGCTGCACCTGTCTCCAAATGTGACCCAAAGCACGACTCGGGCAGACAAAATAAAACTGCCAGTCGGGGGGGGGGGACCCCAAATACTTTTTGTTGAGGGACTCAGACGGCTGTGGATGACAAGGCCACATAGGGACCCCCCCCCCCCCCACTTCTAATTGCACACGCACACACGAGTATTACCCAATCACACGCAGGCCGGCCCCACACCCGCCCCCCCGACGTCGTACCCCGTCTCCAGCCTCTATTGATTGACCAATTTCAGCAGGCCGGCCCGGGTGAAATGAAGCTGGGCCAAGCAGAACTCTTTAACTGGCTGAACCCGAGCGACCCAGTTAATCCCGCTGTCCACTCCGGCTGATAGAATTCAATTGATCAATCATGTCTCGCTGATGGTGCCATTTCGGCCCATGTATTGCTTTCTTCATCGGTGTGGCCCAGCAGCTTTGGGGGGGGGTGAGGGGGAGTCCAAGAGGGTGCATGTGATCCGACCCGGCTGGAGCGTCAACTCGCTGTGCCCTCCTACATAAAATCTGCTTTTTAGTAGGCAGACTAACATAATACCCAGTCCCTGTGACCCTGTCCAGGATAAACAGTTAGAAGATTGATGGATGGATGGATGGATGGATGGATGGATGGATGGATGGATGGATGGATGGACGGACGGATGGATGGAAATACCAAGTGAAAAAGGGGGCCCAAATTTCAAATCCACCAAATTCAATCTATCATCAGCTTTGCTTGCATGTGGGCCTTAAATACCTCACTGATAAAAAGGTATTTAATTGGTAAAATCACAGCCTTTAATAGCCTGTAGTAACAGACTTGCACACTATCACAACTGCTATCCAACAACCTGACAAATAATAGAGATTTACCCGTGATTTTAGGTTTAAATTATTCTGGGTTAGACTGTTCATTTTCTGCTAAGATGTCAATCCAAACTGAGCTATTTTTATATACCGCTGTGTGTCAGACTCTGCCTAGGTAACACATTTAAGCCTCTGTTTACATCTGCACAGTGCTGGGAGCTCTGACATCATCAATAGGCGACTATAAAGCGCATGAACATCAGCATGTTGTACTGACGGCGTGAGGTATGTGTAGGCTGGCTGCTTCCGGACTGGGCCGTCTGTAAACGTGCGCTAATCGCTTTCATAGATGGACAGTGGCGCCCCCCCGCCCCCCATCAGGGGAACGGAGGCGACGGGTGACCGGGGAGCGACTCATCCCTGTTTGCTGAGAAACCCTTATTGTTTTTCCAAAGTCCCCTGTGGTCCTGCTACCTCCAAACCCACACCCCCCAGCGTTGCCTACAACCCCCCCACCCCTCCTGGCAGCCCCATCACCCCCCCCCCCCCCCACACCCCCCCGGTCCTCAGTCTGGCTCAACCCCAGGGACCAGGCCACAGTCAGGCAATCAGAGACACTAAATCAAAAAGAATAAGAAGGGATGAGAATGAAGTGTGAGACCAGAGAAAGTGAGGGGGGGGGCTGCCCTGACGAGCCCGGAAGGGGGTGGGGGGGGACTGCCGGGTCGGGGGGGGGGGGGGTGGCCTGAGGGAGGGAATCGTAGCATGGATTCAGAGAATGACGCGACAACGCGCCCATCTTGCCAACTCTCATGCTGTAAGAGAGCAGAAAACATAGCAGTTACCTGTAACTGTATATGAGTAACCTGTATATGAGAGGAGCTCTCTGATTGGACCTGCTGATTAACCAGTCCGACATCACACATCATAAGCATAAATCACCGTCCCCCTGACTGACCAACACTGACGATATCTCTTGTCACTTTAAGAGGGGAACACTTGCTACTAAGTCATGTGACCAAAGCGAGGTGCAACCCAATGATGCTGCCACATCCTAACAGCTCAAGCCGGGTCTTGATATATGGGGGGAGGGGCCTGGCTCAGCCAATCACAAGCATAGCTCGCCCCAAGGCTGAGAAGGTTCTTTTGTTATTGTAAACAAGAAGTAAGCAAGCCCATATTGTAAACAGGAAGTAAGCAAGCCCATATTGTTAACAGGAGGTAAGCAAGCCCATATTGTTAACAGGAAGTAAGCAAGCCCATATTGTTAACAGGAAGTAAGCAAGCCCATATTGTAAACAGGAAGTAAGCAAGCCCATATTGTAAACAGGAAGTAAACAAGCCCATATTGTAAACAGGAAGTAAGCAAGCCCATATTGTTAAGACAGACTGTTTAAAGCCTCACACCCGAATATCCCCCCCCCCCCCATGCAGATGAAGCCCATGCTTCAGCAGAAGCCAGGTAATACTGATGTTGGGCTCTTGAGCAAGACCCTTAATCCCAGCTGCTCCAGGGGTGCTGGACGTAGCCTTAGCCTGCTCTCAACTGTACGTCTGTGTCTCTCAATCTTGGGCAAAAAAGACAATTTCCCCTTAGGGATCAATAAAGTAGCGCCAATCAATCTTTCTTTTGGCGCTTCACCTGACGGTGACCTATTTTGATTAATTATTATCTTACGTTGTTCTCCTGGCGAACTGGAGGAAAAAACACTGTATGAAAATCTAAATAATTGTTCCCGGACTGACATGTGTTTCAGTCCCAGACCTCCTTGCGGATCTCGCACCCCGATGATGAGCATCCAGGTCGGCTGTGAGGTCGAGGCCGATCACAGAGAGTCACATCCACCGAGGTCGCACGCCGGCGCCGCGTAACGTGCCCCCCAAGCGTCAGAGCGTGTTCCCGGGCGTCCGGGCCCCGGCACGGCTGTGAAATGTTATTCTCCACTGGTCACGCTGAGCGCTCAGCCATGACAGACGGATCGGGGGGGGGGGGGGGCAGCTGTTTCCAGAACCTGAGTGCGTAACGGGAATTAACACGGGTCTGAGTGTCCATCAGAGGTCCCCCTAACCACATGCGCGGAAGGTGTCTTAAACACGTCCGCCGCCCTCCCCAGGGGCAGTGAGGACACCCCCTGCCATCCCAGCATGGAGTTCCAGTCAAACGTTCCCTCGCCTCACCCCAGTGGAGTCCTTCCTGACCGCCTGCGGACAGCGGCGTGAATAAACGATGGCCGCCGAGCGCTCAGGACCAGGAGGTCGGGCGACCGGCAGCTCAGGAAAGTCTCGCCGGCTCGCTGTCTTTCCTTTATGTACGAGACAAAAAAAAACAATGAAGCCATATTGCTCTGGCCCTTTCCTCACCCCCTTCTCCATTTCATTGTCTATTCTGAAAATGAAAGCCTTTTGGGGGGGGGGCAGGACCCCAACAAGTCCGTCAGCTGGAGGTGCAGAGAGGGCGGATGCAGGCGGTGGCCCCCTCCTTGCTAGGCGCAGATTAGCATAGTGAGTTGGGGGGGGGGGGTCTCAGGGCTTCTGTGACGGCCCACGGCCGCGGGTGAGCGCCTTCCAGGGGCCACCGCTCCCAGCGAGATCAAAGCCCGGGGCGCCGAGGGGGCCGCGGGCCGGAGAAAGGGCTCCCCCCCCAGTGCCCCCGATTCCCCCCCACTGACTCAAGCTAAGCCTCTCAGGGGGGTGAGAGGGGGCAAAAAGTCAGAAAGGAAGTGAGGGGTACAGGGGATGAAAACACAGGACGCATTGGTTACATTTCCAAAAATGCCCCCCCCCCCCCACCAGATCCGAGTACGGGGTCCCCACGACTGAGCGTAAGGCGCAGCACTATAGGGGGCAGCGCTGCCTGGTAGGCTCCGGCTTGGGGAGGTCGCCGCCCCTCCCCCCTCCGTCAAAGGCCCCTCCCCCCTCTGTCAAAGGCCCCTCCCTGGAAGCTGGTCTTTAGGCAGGAGACAGACAGGGACACAATAGCCTCTGTGTCTGTACCCAGCACAAGCTCTGCCCATTCAGGCCACTTCCCCCTGGCCGGCCGGGGTCACTGCAGGTCGTGTGGGGCCTTTCCCCTGAACACCCCCCAACCCGCCTACCACACAGCTGCCATTGACCCCCCCCACCCCCCCACCCAAACCCAGCCCTCTGCCTGCCAATCCATACTTGAATCACAGGACTACGCCAAGAACTTTACTATTTGGTCCAAAAATACAGAAACAGCCCCCCACCGCCATAAAAGGAGCAGTACCCCACCCCCCCACTGATGAAACATGGAATCAAACTTCCCTACAGGACTGCTAACATTAACGGATCTGGAGAAAATCAGGAAACAAGCAGTATTACCATGTATTACCATGTATTACCATGTATTACCATACTGGCATGATATCCCCCGATGTTTCCTGTTAGCACCGAAAGAGGCCCTGAAAAGCAAAGCATCACGCCAGCAGCCCCAAAAATAAACACTGCAGCAGATAATGCGACGAGACGCGGGTTTTACAAGCCTCTCTCACGGCGGACGCAAAAACTCCCTCGGCTTTGACCACCTCCGCGTTTAACCGGGAGGTTTTTAATCACATGTCGCGTGTCCCGTTGACGAGGGCTAAGTTATGCTAATTAAAAGGGAATAAATTGTGGAGTGTTCACGCCTGCGATGCACGGCGGGAGACCGGGTGCCTGACAGAGAGAGTTTGGAGAAGGATTTTGATGAATGGAATCAAGGATTCTCCTGCCTTTTGTTTTTTTCTTGAAGCCTCGGCCTCAGAAACGCGTGAGCTGGTGCCTCTATACGCCTCTAAAGCGGAGTTTCCGGCTTTTTACATCATTAACATATTATATATATTATACATCATTATTATTATTATTATTATTATTATTATTATTATCACAACAGGTTTCCCGGAATACATAGTGAATTCATGCTGCAGGAGCACGTGAGTGAGAGGATGTTATTTCCCACCGAGATTTACTCAAACATTATTTTAATACATAGTACAGTACCAGCCCTCGCATCCGTATGACTCAGTCTAGCAAATCTAAGCAGCACAGAAGCACCCAGGGCTGCCCAGCAATACCATGGTAAGCCAGATGTTCCTCCCCGACGTGTAGGATGCCCCTTCCGGCTGCCCCCATTCTTACAGGGACGCGTAAAATAAATTCGCATGTAAATCAATCCACATTTTTTTCTTCCCAATTTCCGAGTAAATCTTTGGGTATGTTCACCGTTTTGCCATCGAATGGTTTATGAAGAAAGCGGCTATGCCGGAAGTTGTTATGAATTCAGCTCCTTTGTGTTTTTACAAATTGCACAGAGAGAGAAATAAGAAAATTAATGGCAAAGGGAAATTTGTGCCATTACAAATTCTGCTTTATTATGTTACAAAAGGCACATTAAAGCATCCAGTAACCTGTATGATTTGTGCCTGTTGCCGACCCCCCCCCCAGAACCCCCTCCCCTATATCAGCCCTGATATATGTGGCACCTCCATGTGCAGGAGATGCTTTGCTCTCATAGCATCTTCATCTTCAGATGGTTTCAGCCAGTCATCATTAACCAAAGTTAGAGTCGCCACTACACATAAACAATGATCCACACATGTGTACTGAAAATGATTGCTTGTTATGATTATGTCACTAGACTCAGATCCCCATTTTTAAGACAAGTAACTTTTAGGAGATTTCTCTGCACTTTTGTCATAAGGCTTTAAACCATATATGATCGTTACACTATAATTCAGACATCAGTCACTATGTTGTATACTACAACCCAGGCACCAGTTATTACACTACAACCCAGACATCAGTCACCATACTAAAACTGAGACAGCAGTCACTACACTACAACCCAGACATCAATCACTATACTACAACCCAGATGTCTACCACTATACTACAACCCAGGTACCAGCCACTACACTACAACCCAGACATCGATCCCCATACTACAACCCAGACATCAGTCACTATACTACAACCCAGATGTCTACCACTATACTACAACCCAGGTACCAGCCACTACACTACAACCCAGGCATCAATCACAATACTAGAACCAAAATGTCTACCACTATACTATAACCCAGGCATCAATCACTACACTACAACCCAGACATCAGTCACTATACCCATTATTTTGATGTTGGAGTGAACAATTTGTTGGTCCCCACAGGGGAAAGCTCAATTTTATAAAAACTAAAAATGTTTGGTTACTTGTGGTTAAGGTTAGGGCTGGGTAGGTTAAGGTTGTCATGTTGTGATCAGAGTTATGCCCATAGAAATTAATGGATGGTCCCCACAAAGGCATGGATACAAACGTGTGTGTGTCTGTGTGTTTCTGCATGTGTCTGTGTGTTTCTGTATGTGTCTGTGTGTTTCTGCATGTGTCTGTGTGTTTCTGTATGTGTCTGTGTGTTTCTGCATGTCTGTGTGTTTCTGTAAGTGTCTGTGTGTTTCTGTATGTGTCTGTGTGTTTCTGCATGTCTGTGTGTTTCTGCATGTGTCTGTGTGTTTCTGTATGTGTCTGTGTTTCTGTATGTGTCTGTGTGTTTCTGTATGTGTCTGTGTGTTTCTGTATGTGTGTGTGTTTCTGTATGTGTCTGTGTGTTTCTGCATGTCTGTGTGTTTCTGCATGTGTCTGTGTGTTTCTGCATGTGTCTGTGTGTTTCTGTATGTGTCTGTGTGTTTCTGTATGTGTCTGTGTGTTTCTGCATGTGTCTGTGTGTTTCTGCATGTGTCTGTGTGTTTCTGTATGTGTCTGTGTGTTTCTGCATGTCTGTGTGTTTCTGTATGTCTGTGTGTTTCTGTATGTGTTTGTGTGTTTCTGTATGTGTGTGTGACTGCACTCAGTCATGCGTTCTGCGATGGACCAGCCTACCATACAGACCCCCCCCCCCCCCCCGGTTGGTGTGTTTTAAGGCCTAGGGGAAATCGGATATGGACAGCGGACGGATTCATAAAACACGTACCTCATGTTTTTACACAGTATGGATGAAAACAAGCACAAACTGGAACAGCCTCAGTCTACCTAGTAACTGGCTGACATCTACTAACAAGTTATGGAAACCTTTGTCACTGGGAGGGGGGGGGGGGCAGAGGACAGCCATTGCCCTTGAAAAAGAGCCTTGGAGCAGTTATGCCCCGTTTGTGCCTTGGTGTCTTGTTGTTTTTTGAAGGGCAGCAGAAACACCAGTGAAAAACTGCTGCAGTGAAAAACTCCTTTTAGCAGAAACCTTCATGAAGCCCTTTTGCAGACAGAAGCTTCACCAGCATCAACCCAGTCAAATAAAATCCACCTGCTTGTTCCTGATGGAGCTTCCCGCTCAGTCCTCTCCTCCGGCACCGGTGAGCCACAGCCATGCAGCAGCGCTGGGCGACAGTCCGGACATTAAAAATCCATTTAGGGATGCCCCGCTTCATCACGGCGCTGATGCCAACAGCATGTAGCGTCAATTAAGCCGGCAAGCCCCCACTAATTGCACTGTAATTAACGCCACGCTTAACAAGATTAACCGCGCGGACCTCGTCCCTGCCGGACTGGCGATGGAGAGGCCTGCGGTCGGATAGATGAGGACATGGAAGTGATCGCAAGCATCCTGGCACTCTCAGAACCGTCTACAGGGGCATCTGTGAGGCTTCTTAGCCATTCCTGTTAAGTTACCGCAGCAACCATCGCCGACGGCAACGAACATTGTTCTTTAGAATTCTGAAATATCCTGAGCCTATGAGAAGAGATGGGGGCGTGGCCTCCAGCTGTCTGAGGGGGGGCAGAGTCAGGTGACTGAGGTAATTTGTTTTGATTAGTTCCAGTCTTCCCCCCAGTTCTCCAGGACGCCACAGCGGGGCTACAGAGTAAGGACTGGGGTCTGTGCCACCATGGCTGTTGACGAAGGACGCAGGACAGCGTGGTCTGTCTGCGGGGGGGAGGACTGACTGGAGGGGCCGCGTTGGATGGGCGCCTCCTTCCACCACCCTGACATCTGCTCCAGGCCCATTTACGGTGGGGGTCTCCCTGCACAATGGCTTTTTAATGCCCACCCCCAAGATGAACATGTTTGTTTTGGTTGGGCCGACTCTACATGAGCTCTGCGCACCCCCGCCCGCGGCCCCCGGTTAATGGCCATCCAGCAGAGCCCCATCCAGGGGGAGGGGGGTGGCTCAGGAAGCGGGGAGGGGGGGGGGGGGGTGTCACACGAGGTGTGTCATTGAGGATATCTCAGACACGTGGGCCCAGTGTTCCCACGCGGAGGTGGGTTAGGGACTTCAGAAATCTGGCTACAAATGACCACATGGGGGCGCTCTAATGGCCAGCAGGGAGGGACGGGAGGTAGTGCAGGGAGGGGTAGCTGTGGCACGGCGTCCCGGTCGGAAGCTCCACCTAAATGAGCCCGACTCCAGCGTGATTAATGGATCCAGGGGCATAATTGAGCCGGTGTCATATGTGCCCTTATGCAAACACTGAGGAGGGGTGGCTCATTTACTGTAAATATGCCTCGCTGACAGCCCAGGACTAACGATGGCTCCATGCCCCCCCATCTCGATAGAGGCCTAATAGATCTGCAGCCCAACAAACACGCGCTCCGCTGCCTGGCTGCTCCCAGCCCCGAGCCTATTTACCGCACTTAGCAATACATCTAAAGGGGCAGATTCCCCGGCCTGCATGGGCGTCATAAGGCCGCGTGTTTAGCGCCCGCTAGCCAAACGCCGTATCCAAGGTGCCATCAATATCGCAAATCACCCATTCCGGCACTGTTCCATTATTAAAATAAACGATGAAAGAGAACGTCTGACCCCGCGTCCCGATTGGCCGGCGAACATTCTGGAATCCCGCTGGATAATTCCAGACATCGGCCTTCACTGCTCCAGTATTAATAAACAGGTAAATGGCCTCAAGGTCATTTTAATTATAAATGGGGACAAGAGATTAGAAGATGGAGAGATGGAGAGATGGAGAGATACACACAGAAAGATGAGGCAGTTTAAGAGTCATACGTGTGAATATTCCATGGTCTGGTGGGAAAGTAGCACTGTAAGACTGAGGCAAGCTGATCATTTCATAAAATACGTGGTTCAGTTAGTCTTTTACAGACTGAGTCATTCTAGTCCCTGTTTAGGGGGGGTTCAGGTAGCCTATTTTTTGTCTCACCTCCCTTGAAAAATCATTTATCATCCTGTATTACTTCACATTGAAAGGGGTAATTAAGGTAGCTGGGATATTTATGCTCCTTTTTGTTGTCTAGTAAAGGTAGAGGGTACGGCTGGCTGATGGCTGACAGCTGAGTCAGATCTCACACCGTACTGCTGCTGAGGTTTGGCAGCACGCCGCAGCCGGATCGGAGGCGAGGGTCCCTGCGGGTTTACACCGTTCTCTTTTTCCGCCATTGCACGCCTCTCGCCGCGCGAACACGCCTACGGCTGGTGGCTCGCACACACGCGCACGTACGCCCTTCCATTTTCGGCTTCCTCATCCTGCCAGCGAAACCCAAACATGTGGAGTCCCCCCCCCCCCCCCCCACGCAGAAACGAGCCCCTCCTACCTTCCTCCCGTTTGCGCTTGCTGGCCTCGGCGGCCGAGCTGATTCCCAGAATGCCACTGATGGAGTAGGAGGAGCCAGCCGTGTCACTGGTCACTGCAGACACTTGAGTCACGGTTACCGTGGAAGCTGCGGGTGGGGGTGGGGTGGGGGGGGGCAGACAGGATACTGAGGTCATTTTAACAGGAGAATAAAGGACCTGCGTGGCCACCCCTGACACAGCGCCCCCTGCCTGTCTCCCAGGGGAGAGCTCACAGAATGGTGTGTGATCCTAACCCCGACTCCCCTCCGACGGCAGCAGCCTGATGACAAAGAGGCGCCATGGAGCAGCTCAGGGGAGTCTGACGCCACAAACTTACTGTCTAATGATGTGGAAAATGTAACGGGAGCCGGAACTCTTCCTCATTCTACCTAATTCATTATTTTAATTATCTGATTTTGGGAGAGAATTCTCCTTTAATGAGATAATGCGGCACACACACACACACTCCCACAGACACACACACACACTCCCACAGACACACACACACACACTCCCACACACACACACACACACTCCCACACACACACACACGCACACAAATATACAGACACACACACACACACTCCCACACACACACACACGCACACAAATATACAGACACACACACACACACTCCCACACACACACACACGCACACAAATATACAGACACACACACACACACTCCCACACACACACACACGCACACAAATATACAGACACACACGCATACACATGCACGCATCCAAATGCAGAGACACACACGCACCAACACACTCCCACATACGCACACGCATACACACGCACGCACCAAAATACACAGATACACACACACACACACACAGACACACACACACACACACTCCCACAGACACACACGCAAACATGCACACAAATATACATACCCACACACATACACACGCACGCACCCAAATACACAGATACACACGCACCGACACACACACGTGCACAGTGCCGCCCCCATGGCAAAACTCCAAACCTCAGGATTTATTTTGATTTTCAATTTTCCGCCTGCCGACGATGCCGCTCACCCCAATTGCACCGATATCACTCTTTGCTGCACATGTGAGATTCATCTGCATAGTTGATTGATTCATGGAGGCTGCAAAGGAACAGAACCCAGCAGTGAGGGGGCAGAGCCTGATGGTGAGGGGCGGGGTCTGGCGGAGAGGGTATGGAGCCCAGTGGTGAGGAGGCGGGGCCTGATGGTGAGGGGCGGGGTCTGGCGGAGAGGGTATGGAGCCCAGTGGTGAGGAGGCGGGGCCTGATGGTGAGGGGCGGGGTCTGGCGGAGAGGGTATGGAGCCCAGTGGTAAGGAGGCGGGGCCTGATGGTGAGGGGCAGGGTCTGGCGGAGAGGGTATGGAGCCCAGTGGTGAGGAGGCGGGGCCTGATGGTGAGGGGCGGGGTCTGGCGGAGAGGGTATGGAGCCCAGTGGTGAGGAGGCGGGGCCTAGCAGCTAGGGACAGGGCCTGGAGGGAGGAGGTGGGGCTTAGTGGGGAGAGGGTGCAACTTGGCTGTGAGGGGCAGAGTCCAACAGCAAGGGGGCTTGACCCACAACCCCTGGATGCGAACTGAGTACCATGACAGGCGTCACGGACCCACGGAGCAGCATTACATGTGACAGAATAACCCACGCCACCACGGAAGAGCCGACAAGGCAGAAGGGAACAGGTGTGGGGGGGGCGCAGTCATGGCCTGCTCTGTCTGGCCACCAGGGGAACAACATGGAGGGGGGATGGCGGGGGGAGGGCAAGGGGAGAGCGGGGGGACGACAGAGGGGATGACAGGGGGACAGCAGGGGGACAACGGGGGGACAGCAGGGGGACAACGGTGGGGATGAGGGAGGACAGCAATGGGCCAGAGGGGGGATGTCAGGGGGATGTCAGGGGGACGGCAGGGGGACAGCGGGGGAACAAGAAGGGGACAGTGGGGGGACAACGGGGGGGATGAGGGAGGACAGTGGGTGGATAGCAGGGAAACAGTGGGGGAACAATAGGAGGATGGGGAGGGCAAAGTGAGGGGATGGCAGGGGGGACGGCGGGGGGACGACGGGGGGATGGCGGGGAGACGGCGGGGGGACGACAGGGGGACGGCGGGGGGACGGCGGGGGGACGGCAGGGGGACGGCGGGGGGACGGCAGGGGGACGGCGGGGGGACGGCGGGGGGACGGCAGGCGGACGGCGGGGGGACGGCGGGGGGACGGCAGGCGGACGGCGGAGGCCCCTACCGAGACTGTGAGAGGTCACGGAGCCCGGCTGGCCTGGGGGCTGCTGCACTTTGGTCCGGATGATTCTGTGGAGGAGAAGAGAGAAGAGTGTGTGTGAGTGTGAGAGAGAGAGAGAGAGTGTGTGTGAGTGTGTGTGTGTGTGTGTGAGCGGGTTTACCTATCCTTATGGGGACATAATGTCCCCATAACGTGATAAATATCCGTTTTTTTTCCCTTATGGGGACCGGTTATGGAAAACTCTATTTTATAAAAATCTGCGACTGCTATGAAAAAACTAAAAATGCAAAAACTCTTGTATTTTGTTTGGTTACTTATGGTTATGGTTAGGGCAGGGTGGGGGTTAAGGTTGTCATAGTTAACGTTTTTCCCATTGAAATGAATGAGCGGTCCCCATAAGGATATGTTTACCCTACATGAGCGTGTGTGCGTGCGTGTGTGTGTGTGTGTGTGTGTGTAAGCGTGCGTGTGTGTGTGTGCGTGTGTGTGTGTGTGTGTGTGTGTGTGTGTGTGTGTGTGCGTGCGTGTGTGTGTGCGTGCGTGGCCTGTGACAGGGGCCACGGGGCCGAGGCAGGCCGACATGGCAGTCAGGCCACACGCTTCCTGCATGACTGCCCATGCACAGCCGTGCTCCTCTCTCCCGGGGGGGGCGATGTCATTGTACACATTGTGTCGAACCAGCGAGCTGCACTCTGTTCATAAATATGGAGCTGGGGGCCCCGGCAGGTTCCTCCTGGGCCCCTGAACTACTTCCCGAGCGCCGGCCACCAGGTTTACATGTGTTCGAGGCCCCAGCAAGTTCCTCCGAGGCCCCTGATCCCACTTCCTGAGCGCCGGCCGCCGGATTTACATGTGTTCGAGGCCCCAGCAAGTTCCTCCGAGGCCCCTGATCCCGCTTCCCGAGCGCCGGCCGCCGGGTTTACATGTGTTCGAGGCCCCAGCAAGTTCCTCCGAGGCCCCTGATCCCGCTTCCCGAGCGCCGGTCGCCGGGTTTACATGTGTTCAAGGTGGGCCCACTCACTCAGTCTGGGTGCTCGAGCCGCCTGGCCAATCAGAGATATGATTTCACCCCGAGAATCACCCTGGCACCCACACCCTGAATCAACCCCCCCAAACGAGCCATCCCAGCCCCCACAGCCTGTCTCCGGTCCCAATCCAATTTCTCAGCCGCCTCATGTTCCGCCGTTAACCAGACATTGTTATGGTGCCTTTGCGTTTTAATTACGGCTCATAATTCGATTCATTATTTAAAGTTGACAACAGGATGATTAATTAGCCAGTCCTAGGTCTAGCTAAAAGAATACAGGAAAAAAACATAGAATGACGACCCAGAATCTTTTCTCTGCTAGTTAGTTACTTGGTTTATAGTAGCTACACTAGGTCAGCTAATAGCTAACAGCTAATAGCTAACAGCTAATAGCTCTGTCAAGGGCCAGTGATATGAAAAACAGTTTCACTGCGTTCGATTGTGCCTCTACTGGGTGAAAATAAACACAAAAATCTGCATCAGAAATCGCTTTTTTAAAAGACAGTGTCCTCATTTCATCAGGTGTGTGGTACTGAAACTACACAAGTGATCAAAAGGTTACTGGTTCAAATTCCAAGGTTGGCAGAGTGATGTCACTGTTGGGAGTCGGAGCAAAGCCCTACACCGCAGATGACTGTCACTCTTTGTTTTGGATAAAACCATCCACTAAATGAAAACACGTAAGTGTCCTCCCAGGCACGAGCGCTTAGCGGGCCCTGTGGAGGCCGGGCCGGTACCTGTTGATGGAGCTGACGCTGGGCACGGTGTCGTTGTCGCAGACCCGCTCAGCCAGCAGCCGGTCGCGGATCTCCCAGGCAAACATGGTGGGGTTCTGCCTCTTGTACTCGGCGATCTTGTCGACGACTTTGGGCGTAGCGACCTTTGGTTTGGACCCGCCGATGACGCCGGGCTTGATGCTGCCAGTCTCATAGTACCTGAGGGACAGGCGAGGCGGAGGTGGTCCGGGGTCAGGAGAAGAACCGGCAAATGGGCCTCGGGTTTTATATCGACTTGGGGAAAATTGAGAGAGACTTAGAAGGATCGTTCTTCCAGAAGCATGAGTAAAATCAGGAGGGTATCACTGCATCCCACTGCCTGTGGGGCTCCTGGCTGGAATTCCACCCGACCCCCGATGGAGTTTGCATGGAGCTTGCAGTTAAGGGTTAGCAAACGTGCAGTTAAGGGTTAGCATTAGCATTAGCGTGTATGCTAATAGACTAAGTGAGAGAGCGGGTGTCCTGTGATAAGCTGACATTCCACCCAGGGCGTCCCCCCCGCCTCGTGCGCCATGCTCCCTGGGACAGGCTCCAGGCCCCCCGCTCTGCCTCCCCCGCATAGGCGCTTGGAAGACAGATTAATAAGATGAATTAATAATTTGGGCGCCATCCATCACTGTGTCGCTATGCCAGTCCGACCTGAAGTCAGATGGTCACCCATGAGTAGCTTCCTCAGGATTCGCCTGGCAGGGCCAGGCGGTGCCGGCATGCGTGTGGGGTCTGTACCAAGGGAGGGGGGGGGGGGCAAATGAGCATCTGCCAAATTACTCGCGGTGGGGGCGCTGCTCTTTATTCATTTAGCACGAGTCAGCTTTCAGGACGGAGAATGTGGCCACATGGCACCCTGCCTGCACATGGCACGGTACACGGCAGGGGAAGAAGGGGAAGAGGGAGGAGGAGAGAGGGATGGAGAGGGGGAAGAGAGAGAGAATGGGATGGAGAGAAAGAGTGAGGCAGGAAGGGAGAAAGAGGGTTGGAGGGAGAGAAACAGTGAAAGAGAAGAGGGGAAGGAGAGAAACAGAGAGGGTGATAAGGAGAGGGAGATAAAAGATGGGAGAGAGAGAAGGAGGGAGTAGAGGGAAGAAAAGCAGGAGAGAGAGAGAGAGAGAGAGAGGGTTAGAGAGAGGTACCTCACACAGTTTGGAGGCGTGCCATGACGGGCCACCAGGCGACACGGGGCAGGGAGGGGTTACTATGCAGCACGTGTCATCTCTCCCCGGGGCTGCATGCTGTGGGGTCTTCCCTGCCCCCCGGCCCTCAAAACACTCTGGCTGCTCGGGCCCCCAGGGGCCAGCATACCGGAGCGTGTCTCCAGAATGGCTACACTCTCACTGACTTCCACACGTTACTGGTCCATGTCGGGCCGGATTTACACATTGCATTTACGGCAAAGCCAGAGTGTGCTCGGGTCTCTGCCATTACACAGCAAGTGTTCGCAACCTCCGCCCCCCCCTTCCTCCAACACGTATCGGGTGACTCAGCACATTAATACACTGTGCGTGTGATCGGTAGGTTCAAATCCCAGGATCAGCAGAGTGATGTCACCCTTGGACCACTGAACATGTCCCTTAACTCCAGTTGCTCATTTCTCAGAAATGCATGTTGCTTCAGATAAAAGCATGCAAGTGTGACTCTAAGGTACAAACCCTTGCAGTATCTCAGATCCCCCCAGTGTGACTGTGATTCCTAATTAATCAGCCCCTAATTTCAGCCCCCGTGCTACTTAAGCCCTGAGAGCATGGTAGGCCCTGCTAAGCTGGCTTTCCAGCCATATGGCCTGCTGGGAATCGAACCCTCGGCCAAGGTCAGATCACAGGACTGTTACAAAGGGGCACAGCACAGCAGTCTTTTCTGGGGGTGTGGGGGGGGGCACTTAACACTGCTAAATGTTAAAGCAAGTCGGGGAGCAGGGCCAGGCGGCGGGGGACTGTCACATGATGGTGAATCGATCCCCAGTGCACCCTGGGTAAGCCGGGGTTTATCTGTCATCTATTTATTTGGTCTGATCCAAATGAATGGGACTTTTTTTTTACTGATGGTGGAGCAGTGAGGAAATGAAATACTCCAGTGCTGCTTTGAGACACCCAGAGACATTAAGGGGACGCATCAGGGAACAATGAGGAACACATTTCTCTACAGCGCCGAGAGCCCTGCCCGCTAATCCTGCACCCTCGCCCATTCAGGCCGCCCCTCTCTCCCTTTCTGCACGAAATACGGTACCAGTTTCATTTTGATGCAAATTCCAAATGTGATGAATCTTTTCCTTTTGTAAGCTTTCATTGTGAGAACGGGAGGGGCAGGATTTGGGCCGTTCGCAGGGTTTGTCTCCGAAGAGAGAGAGAGAGAGAGAGAGAGAGAAAAGCAGAAACAGAGACAGAGTGAGAAAGAGAGAGAGGGGGCATGAAAGAAAAGGCGAGGGAGAGAAGATAAATATAATGTATTCATCCCAAATCCTCCATTGCTTGTAATCAACGGCGCTCGCATTATTCCAGAGCGTGTAGAGTCACAGCTGCGGGCGCAGAGGGCCTTTTAAGTTTGGAATACTGGAATAGCGCACCCTCCACCAAAGTGTCACCAAAAAAAGTTCAAGGCCTAAGAATCTTGGACTGAGTGTGAAAAAACACTGCGGTGCAAAGGGAGAAAGGAACCTTGCAAGCAAGTCGCAGGTGTGAAAGGAACCGTGCAAGCAAGTCGCAGGTGTGAATCATGAAGTAGCAGGTTTGGGTCAAAATGTAAGGTGGTGAGGGGGGGGTCGACTGGGTAGGGACACTGGGTGGAGCTACTGGCGGGGGCTGGGCTTGGCTGGTGGGCGTGGTCATTGTGCAGGGCTACTGGATGAGGCCACTGAGTATGGAAAGTGGGCGGAGCTACAGGGCGGTGGCTGGGCTTGGCTGGTGGGCGTGGTCATTGTGCAGGGCTACGGGATGAGGCCACTGAGTATGGAAAGTGGGCGGAGCTACAGGGCGGTGGCTGGACTTGGCTGGTGGGCGTGGTCATTGTGCAGGGCTACGGGATGAGGCCACTGAGTATGGAAAGTGGGCGGAGCTACAGGGCGGTGGCTGGGCTTGGCTGGTGGGCGTGGTCATTGTGCAGGGCTACTGGATGAGGCCACTGAGTATGGAAAGTGGGCGGAGCTACAGGGCGGCTGCTTGGCTGGTGGGCGTGGTCATTGGGCGGGACTACTGGATGAGGCCACTGAGTATGGATAGTGGGCGGAGCTACAGGGCGGGGGTGCTCACCTGCCCAGGATCTTGCTGACGCAGCCGTGGCTGACCCGCAGTTGCCGGGAGATGTCACAGGGCCGGACACCCTGATGCGCCAGCTCCACGATGCGCTGCCTCACCACGTCTGGCAGGGGGCGCCCATTCACAAATACACCTCCCAGCTGGTTGACCCCGCCGTGCCCTACAGAAGGACCCAGTGATCCGGGAGTCAGTGATTTCTCATAAACGTAAAGCAAGGCACCTCATTGTTTGATGCCAGAATTTCTGACACTAATCTCACTCCACCAGCGACAAACATAAGGTCACGTTCGATGTCTCTTATCTCGCCGGCAGTGATTATAAACGAAGCAGCTGCTTGCCAGCAATAAATACGCAGATAATTCCTCGGCATTACAAAGTCATACTCTAACCCATCTTGTGAAAACTGAGAAACACATTAGATTCAAACACCACATTCCATTAATACGATGTTGTTTCAGACCGGAAAAACTCGTCATCAGTGACCTTGAGTGTCATGAAAGGTGCCACCAAGTAAAATCTATTATTATTATTATTATTATTATTATTGTTGTTGTTGTTGTTGTTGTTGTTGTTGTTGTTGTTGATTCGATAAGAGCCCGTAAGAGACACAGACAACCAGTTCTGCAGGTTAACCATTCACAGAATAAAACATTACGGATTCAAAAACACCTGAAAGAATTTCAATATCATTAACCATATCGCAAACAAAAAAACGTATGAAATTCATCACATACAGACAAAAATGCGCAACTTATTAATCGATTATTTGTGGTGAGTTTGGGGTGGTGAACGCACAGCTCGGTCACTGATTTCTTGCGAAAAGGGGAAGTTTCCGTAATTCATCCCGTTCCCCGGGACTCAGGGCCGCGCATTAGCACCCCCAGCGGCGGGCGAGCGCACCGCGCACACGAGGCGGCGATCGCAGCATCGAAAAGGGACAGAGGAGCCAGATTATATCAAAGCTTCGGGGAGTTAAAACCCCCCCAACAGAAATCCCACTGCCCGCCGTCGTTGATGAAAAGCAAACAGCAACAACAAACAAAAACTGCGCCTTTCAAACTCTGCCCTGTGGCCTGTAAAACCATATATATTCGACCCTTCATACTTTAATAAACATCTGACACCAACTCCGTTTATTTCCTACACTTAACGCCCTGAACACAACGAGAAATAACAGCGATGGCGAAGACGCGGCGATAGCGCTTTTATCCAGATACTTTACTGTATTAACATACTGATTGCTACTGTCGGGGAAATATTGCGCCAAAAAAACCGAGCGTTGGCACATAATCTTAGCTCCAAGGTTTAATGAGTTTCGTAGGCAAGCTGAATGGGGATTTTTTAAAAATCCCCTTAGTTTCCCCTGGCTGACAATATTAAAATTAAAATCTGTCTTTATATGTATTATTTTTTATTTTTGTTTAAAAAAATGTTATTAAAAGCCGCTGGGTCTATTTTGCCAAATTTCTGGGAAATTAAAGCAGCAGGGGAAGATGGTTTGACTGATAAAAAGTGTTCAGACTGGGGGGGCTTGTGGGGCTGCATGATAGTGGGCACTGGTTTCCCAGCTCAAAGCTGGGTACACTGGGCCCACTGGCATGGCAAGGTTTCCTGAGCAAGCAGAGTGAGAAATAAGCAGGTCCTCTAGCCTATGCCTACAAGATGAATAGCAGACCAGGTCCGGTCCGGCTACCACATCGCTCGCGAGCTCCAGGTCTGGAACCAAGCAGATGTGATCAATAAGGGAGGGGCTGCATTCCTCAGGCAAAGATTTCCTAATGATGTTAGCCATCGCACCCCCACAGACAACGCAGACAGCCCCATCACGCTCAGAGAAAAACTCGACTTTACGGCGGCTCCCACGTGCAGGAAGTCCGGAGCGGACCTGGGACACAAGATCCTAATGCCAGAAATGCCTCGCACACACCCACGGGCAAGCTGGATACGGCCACTGCGGAGTTTCTGTCTACAGTGCCATGGTGGCGATTAGGACTCAGAATTCCTGGTGGAACGCTGCTGGTGCAGATCCTACATGGACGAGTGAAGCTCAGAGATCCAGCATGTTACATATCCTGCTACATGATATGCAGGTGTGCATGTGATTGCATGATATACCGATTTTTTTTAAAAGCATGATTTAAATATTGATGCCCCACCCCTGAAATGAACCCTGCATGGTCTTCTAAAAGATGTCAGAATTACTAACAAAATAGTAGGAGTTGATTTCAAAACAATTAATCGATTAAAATAAAAGGTAAGCATCTTGAGAAAGAGGGGAAAAGTGGTGAAATCCAGGCCAAAATAGCAGTGAGGGATAATTAAACGTACAACTAACTTCCCCCAAAAAAGATGAGGTTCTGAATATAGCTCATGGATTTGGGAACTCGTGACATCAGAAATCCAGCCTGACAACGGATTACATGTCTGCAGAAGCCGAACCACTAAAAGTGAAACTCATATCCGGAATAATTCATTTCTCTAAAGACATTTAGAAAAACTTATTTTTAATTATTCAGCAAAAAATGTTAATTACTTTGGCCAGATGGCATTAAGGATCAGACCCAGTAGCATGAAAGTCTTTGAAACTTCAGAGGACCTGCTGCCCTTGGCTCTCGCTGAGGCCAGCTTGTTACCTGCCTGGAGAGACCTGGGTCCACAACCGTCTTTGGCCCTGAAGCACAGAAACGCACGCGGACGCCCTCGTGCCCTGTGACACGAGCCAGCTGCCCGCAGCCGGCGGACTTCAGCCGCAAAAGCAAGCGCCCGCTATGGCTGCGTCCTGTCAGCGTTTGCGGTCGGCGTTTCCTCACATTGCACAATAGTACTGTGAATAGTTATTACAAATATAAGTCATTTGCTAATCAGGGGTTTGTGTTTAATGCCAAGGAGATGTCAATAAAAAACGCCATCGTACTAAGCTCGAAACCCCTCATGTTAACACGTGTTTTGAGTTACCTCATCAAGTTTCGCTTGAATACCGGTGATTGTTTTTTGGAAACCAATTTAAAATCCAGTATTTGGAGATGTTTATTGCTTCTGATTATTTTACTTCGTTTATATTACCCCCGCGTACATATAACACATCTCTCCAATGTACAAATCTGGGGGGTCTGTACTATAAAAGGGTTGCGCTCCTTTTAAAGCGTCTAATCAATATTTTATGTTAGGATAAACATTTCGTTCAAACGGAATGAATACGGGAGATGTCGGTGGCCATCCGTATTACTTTATTACCTACCGTTAGAGAGATAGGGAGCGACAGCGACATCAGAGCCGGGGCGCGGGGGGGGGGGGGGAGCTGGGTGTCAGAGACGTTTATGTTCTCCCATCCAGAAAATAAGGTCCGTTAAGCTAGTCTTTTTATTTCACAATCTCTCTTGTCAGGATCCGTTATTGCCGTTAACGGGTCACGGGTTTACTTCCCATTCATAATTGAAAAGAAATCGGGGTGTGTGACAAAGACGGAAGCAGCTCAGAATCAAAACGAAGCGCACAAATCCTGGCTGGGAGGCCGACCATACCTTAAACGTAGAAATGTGATTAAGCATCGCTCAAGTAAAAAATAATAGCCCGGAGGCAGATTATGAAATTCCATATATGGGGGTAGGAAAATGTATTCAGTAGCTTGAAGGGAAAATATCGTCACGTATTTGGATACAAGGCTTGCATTCAAGCGCTGTGGCTGCAGAAAGATCAAAAAAATGAAACCTTACTTTTTCGAATGAAAAATTATTCACGTCATGCAGTCGGCATGATACGTTCAGGTCAAGTGACATCTGTTGTTTTTTGTGTTTTACAGAATACAGTAAATTGAGTAAATAAGAAAGTAAATAAATAAATATCCTGTATTCGACACCATACGTAATCGCGGTAATACGGACAGGCATACAGGCCTTTCGTAACCAAAATGGTGATATAACATTAATTATTCTGTAATCTGGAATGCAAGTCATAAATGCGAAAACATTTAAACTGATTACAAATTATCAACAAAAAATTATCACTATTAATTAGCCTAAATCGCTTGATCTATTCTACCGCGTAATAGGCTTACAATATTTCACTTATTTTTGTAATCCCACGATTCCAATAACAATCATAATAATAACGCAATTAAAGTCAGGAAAAGGTATTAATGCTCGCCGCGTTTATCACTGTCTCGATCAAACATCATTCAAAACGGTTCACTTTTCCTTCATTGCCAAGGTGAGGGGGTCTTGTATTGATAATGCAATTTACAACTACAGTACTAAAGAAAAAGAGCTGCTGTTTTTCGGTTGTATATTTCTTTCGATTATGTACATCTAATACTATATATAACACTAAATAAATGATTAAATAAATTCCACGTTTTGTGGCTTCATAGCACGTCGAGGTATCGATGAATTATATACTTTATTCATATATTTTGATTATGTAAAAGACAGATACTCATCCTTAAATATTTTCTCTGCTCATCGTAAAAACAATTCCTCGTAACCAAATTAACGAAGAAAATCATCTTAAGAGTGACATGCTGAAGCCGGTGGTACAACTTTAAGACTGTTTACTTCAGTCGCTGCTGCGCTCGACTGTCTGTTATAGCGGCGGTGAAACTTAACGTCCCAGACTTCAAATATCGTGACACAGGCTACGACAGAACAACACGATCACCGGCAGCTTTGCAGCATCTCCTTAAATTCCAGCTGCGGCCTCGCTGCAAGGTTTAAAATCAAACCGTTTTGCGTCACCATGGTCTGCGTAATGAAACAAATTCCAAATTACGCCTAAAATACAAGCCACGTAGTCAGTGTCTTAAATCACATCCAGATCATACGAATGTGAATGTATTACTTTTCAGTCATATTTTTGTCGGGATGTTAAGAAAAACTCCTAAATTCTTTTGATATTGTCGACAAAGTTTGTCTATTCGCTGTATTTAAATTGACATGGGTAGTTCACTTGACAACAGGTTACCCGTTAATTCCATAACGAGACGTCATAAACTATATTACGGAAATCTTAATCTTAATGGGCTTCGCCCATGCTTAGCCGCCGCAGCTCCACCTCCTTGTCAGCCTCTATTTCCACAGCCCTGAGATGGAGAAGCTGCTCCTGGTACTCCTGTACTAGGTGTATTTTGAGTATTTGAACAGTACTGTTACTATTTCTCAAACAGTGAGAACGGCATCACTTTCATCTATACCGTATTACTGACGTACGGTATCATCCGATGAAGAAAATCACCGACTTTATTCGGTGTGCCTGGGCCTTTGGAAGGAGAGGAACAGAGCGACACAAAAATCCGAAATTATTTAAGGATCAGAAAATCTCTAGGCACTGTTCCAATAACGGCACATTGTTTCAAATGCAAAACGTCATTGTTGTTTTTGTAACTAAGGAAAAATTTCAGTGTGGTCAAAAAATCATAGTTCATTCAATCTCTAACACAGTTCTTTAAACACAAAGTTTTTCTTCATTAGGTTTGTACCAGGCTACTCAACAAGAAAAGTAACTTATTCCAGTGTTTTAATATTTTTCACCCCAAATGTATCGATTGCCAGTCTGTTAAAGTACCCGGGTGATTTCTGTTGTTGTTTTTACGGATGTTCATATTATGTTACGATTGCAACCCGCTTCTTCAAAATGACAAAAAAAAACAAACGCTGCACTTTGATAGAAATGTGATTAGCTGTAACTTTTTGGGATCTGTACATCTAATCCACCGTTTAACTCTCCGTGGTAGGGGATGTCATTTCTCATAACCGCGTGTGAAAGGACGAATCGTCCCGAAGTCGCTGGAGCACAGCGAGGCTCAGAGAAGCATTTCACACATAAATGGAGTTAAACGGCAGAGGCCGTAGTCACCGCGTGACCCGCATGGCATCACCAAGCAGCTTTCACGCCTTTTAATTTAAAAAAGCTAAAGCATCACTAATATTAATATTAAATTTAAAAGGCCTGCTACTGCCACTACTACTAATAATAATAATGCACGCGCGCTGTTGAAAAATACAAATTATAGATATACATATGTGCAGATTTGTAGTCACTGCATTTAGTTTGCAGTTTACTTCAAATCAAACCGCTGTCGTTGCTGGTCTTAATGCCAGATGGCGCGTATATCCGGCTACTCCGTACACGCCTGGGATGACACGGAGTCCGACTGACGGCCTGTCCGAAGGCGGTCGGTGAAATTCAGCCTGGACCTTATCTGCTGCTTTACAGGTCAAGTTGGCTGTTGCATTATTGCGCGTGGTGGCTTGGAGCTGTTAAACCATACCATATCATCCACTGCTGACCCCCCCCCCCCCCCTCCCCCAGCCGCCCCCCTCCCCCAAGCTTTCGGACATCAGCCACATTGTTACCGAAGGAAATAAGCATGGCAGTAAACACAGACACAGTCCACTGAACTCAGCAAAACCGTTCTCAGTACTAACAATGTAAGACGCCCCCCCGCCCCCCCAGCAGTAACGTTACACCAAAGGTCGCAGCTTCTGCAACAAGCGTCCTCTTGCTTAAAGATGAAGAATTTAACAATTCCCTGCACGGCATTATTTGACTTTTTCTGCTATAATGTAGTGATACTTTAGTAATTGTTCTAATTTGTTTAAATTTTATAGGGACATTTCTGAAAAGCATGCAGATGCAAATTACAAATGATAATAGTCATTATTATTAATAATAATAATTTTATAATAAGAAGGATAATTATAATAATTGCTTCATAAAGAGGTAGCAGCACACTTACTATGCATCGCAGCGAACGGGTCGTGTTTGCAATGTATTTCCATGGAAAAGGTCTTATAGCCAGAGTCGCTGGCTGGTCGGTGTGACAGAAACTGCCTCCGCCGGAAAACGTGCAGCGACGCCTCGGCAGAGGAACAAGGACAAGTGAATCCGCACAAAAATATACTCAACTGTGTGGAAAGCCAGTCTTCGCCGGCGCGTGTCCTTTACACTCCCGGCGAAGTAAGACTGATAATTAAGTGAAAATCCTTGAGTCTTTAAAAAAAAAAAAAAAAAATATATATATATATATATATATATATATATATATATATATTTGCTACTGCAATATATTTGTGTGTGTATATATCGTAAAAGTAAAGATTCTGGTAGTCAAAAATGCCCAATAACAATTTCTTAAGATTGGCAGGATAAAAGTTGTCACGTTCTAAAAATTAAGATGAAACTGGAATGAACGGAGAAAATATTGTTGACTTATTGTAAAATTGCAGATTCCCCAGAAGGCAGGGGTGCTCTCCTTCACCGTAGTTCGCTGAATGATGTGGTACTCTGTATAACAGCCCGGTTATTTTTTTATTTTATTATAATTTTTTAAGAAAGCATTTGGGGGAAAAAATACGTCTCCTATTTTGATTCTTGTTCATTTTGTAGAAATGTCCGTGGTTCAGTTTCTCTATTATTATTCAAAGCTATAATATATGAATAATTTATTTTTTCTTTCTTTGCAGCCTCTGTCTCATCTGTGGAAAGTGACCTGCAAACTATGACCGTGAATCTTTAAAAAAAAAATGGGACCGCGACGTCCGAGTTGCGATCTCTTTCTTACACGACCATCGTTTTCACGTCAGGTTTTGATGAAGCCACGGCAGTCGTTAGCAATCCACTTCGTCAACGCAGAGAAGTCTTACATCAGATGCTTCACTGTTATCGTCGATTACGGCATGGATTCCAAAGTACAGCAAGAAAAGTATTTATGTATTGATTTGTGGAAGTACATTCAGAGCTTGGAAACTAATAAAAAAATACATTGATGCAAAACATCCACAAAAATGAAACAGATGGGCCTATCAATCCAAAGATGACCGTCAAGTGTTTTGAGAAGAACTTTGGAAGAACTGGTTTCCGTCTGATGAAGTTGTGCTCGTTTGCGGTTTTATAATGCGAATGTAATCCAAGGTAAACCGGCTTCACTGTCTTTACTACTGGAATTTCTTCATGCACCTTGGTGAGCCTGTAAAAAAACGCGGTCTTTATTGTTCTTCGTGTAAATATTTCTGCTGTTCCCGTGGTGAGGCACGAGCGCGCCGAAGTCACGGTGTGGCTGCGCCTCCGGGCAAATCCACAGCCATAGTGCGCGCTGCGCGTTTCAGGACCCGCATCCGTGTGGACAGCGCCGCAGGCTCGGCCCCGAAACCCACCATTCTGCTTCGGATACTCTGTCACTCAAACTCGCAGCACCAATCACAGACAGCGCTCTGCAATGAAAACCAATCGTAGAGATGGAGCAATTTTGTAGGCGGGGTCGAAGTTCATTGGCGGTAGGAAGTAAAGAGGGCGAGGCTAGAAATTGCTCTTAGGCGAATGAAAGCACTCGGAAGGTACCGGTGTTGGAGTGAATTGTCTTATTTTTAATTTTGGGCAAAAAATCTGATACGCCCTGTCTCTCCGTTTATGTTTAATATATTACCTATACATATTCAATTGTTCTTTAGTGTATTCGTGTTTTTTTAAAGTAAGCGTAGGTAAAAAAAAGTCGCAGAAAAATGAAATAACGATGAATCCTGCTGAATTTTGAACTGTTTCACCATTTTGTTAAAATTCCTCAACGGAATGTTAAAATAACAAACCAATGTTTGTCCATATAAGGCTAAATTTGACGGGAGATTGTTGAACCACGTTATTTTTTGTAATAGATTTAAATAGTGGTGAGAGTTTAAAATAATCACACGCACTCAGCAAAACCTTCCGTTTTTGGCCTAACATACTGCATATGATATATTTTACGTAACGATTTAGGTTTTATTGAATTACCATCACCATTGGCTGCACAAAAGTATTTAGCTGGAATTATTATGCCTGTTATCTATTGTTAAAGGTCGTTTTTGCTCAATTTTACACTAAATTTTGTTTATAGTGCCTTAAATCAAGATTTTTGTATTTGTTGTGCACATTTTTTGTTGCTGGGCGACTTAGACAAAAATGGTCAGTTCCTTCATTATTAACCAAATACCATTTTGTTGATTTCACCAAACATACCGTGCTTTTCTTGTGATACTAAAACTGATGGCACATAACGGGACTAAGGGCATAAATCTACTAAACACCAAAAACATTAATAAAACATACAGGGTTTATACTAATTACTACAAGGTATGCAGCTTATAAATTTAGCTTAAATTATTTCAGATCAACCTTAATTTTTCAGTCCTTAGTATTTCACGTAATTTAAAAATCCACTACACGCTTTTGCGCTTGTTTTCGTTTCGATTGATGTTTGTAGTGTAGAGCGTTTTGTGTGAATGCGTTTGAAGAAAAGCGAGCGCAGCATTTCACTAAGCCACTGAGGTTATGTTAAAATACTTACAAATCGACCTATAAAGTATTTCACTGTGCTTTGGTCCAAAATTATTGTAGAAATAAGACAACCTTCCATTCACAAATTTTATGCATCTTGTCGAAATGTTTGCGCATAACGGTAACATCATGCGTAACGGTAACAACGAATATTTTCACAGCGACGACTATCTAAATTTCTTTACGTATTTACTGAAATGTACGCGCAAGACTCAATTTTGACCACGAGGGGGCGTAGGTGGTCAGATTCGACCAAGTCACACACACGTCGACAAACATCGATGAGCTTTTAATGGGGGAAAAGGTATTTAAATTGGGAGAAATTTCATGATTGGCAAAGGGGGGAAAGAAAATAATTTAAAACCCCCTAAAGGAATTAACATTTACGCGTTGTTTGCCGGGTTTTCCATGTTTCTCTTTAACGTTCCTTATATAATTACCCGCTAAAAATGATACCAGCACATCCTTTAACAAACCCTCCAAGAGAACACGCGGCAGAAACAGGGAGGACGTCTGAAGGTCTAGCCGCTGTGAACAGATATAAACAACGATTAACAACGGAGGAAGCATCCGAAATATCTTTGTTTTTAACGGAAGGTGGATTGAGTCCCCGTCGCACAATCACGCCTTAATAAAATTAATCTGCCATGATGCAGGTTTCTTAGTGCCCACAAAAAGGGCTGCAGTTTAAAATTCGTAAAATTATCCATAAATAAGAACAAGGACGTTTTGGCCATCGGGTTACACAAACAAAATAATTGGGCTGTTTAAAATATTTTGAGAATAACTCCTTAAATTTTTGGTATGTAAAAGCAAATAATACCAAAAATAATTAATATTGAATTGAAATTATAGGCTATATGTATAATATAGAGTTATATTATTATATTATATTGTAACTGTAATATATATATACTAACTATATAACTATAATGTGTAATGTGAAGTATTTGACATGCCTATTGAGACAAATTAGGCAAAATATATGAAACAGATCAAATTTGGAGACAGTGAAAATATTTCCGTACATAATCAAGCGCGTTCCAGTTCTCATTTAACGACACAAACATGCCGGTTCCTGTATTTCCCAATTATTCATCGCGCAGGAAATAAATCGAAATAAATCGTCATTTATATGCAATGAAATATACAGCCAAGAGAACAAACAGAAAAGATCAAATGAATAGGGTCGTATGTTACTCAGTCTCCGGCGTTCGTTCTCGCGGCTTATTTGTAACTTAACCAAGAGGCCCGAATGGAACACCATAGGATCTATGAGATCGATAGACCCTCCTCTCATCTCGTATTTCTCGTCTCCTTTGTTGCGTTTGGAAATATTACATTTTAGGACAATAATAGCGTCGTCGTTCCTTTGCAATACCGAATCTGGGTTCATCCAAGTCGGTAAAGACAATAAGAAACTAATAGCGCATATAAACTCTTCGGCAAGATTTATATTACACGCCCACTGGCCGTAAACATAATGAGAACATCATATCGCTTAAGTTCGAATTAATTCTTAAATGATAAATAAATAAATAAATAAAATACTAACTAGTCATATTCAGAATTTGGTTTTTTCACTGTTTGATCCTGACTTGCAGCTCTAATTAAAATACACAGACCACGTAACTCTTCCGTGATTCCAAATAATCTTCAATATTTTTATGCAATGACATTAGCAAATTTAATTAAAATCAAAAAAACGGAAATATTTTCCATTCCAGGCCTCCCCAGACACAAGGCGGGGTTTTATTTACAGATAGAGAGAGATTTTCTTCTATTTTGTTGCTAAACCCAGTCAAGTTTGCTTATAATTTTTTTCTTCCTTTCTTTTGGTGCGGATTTCACTTGCCCACCAAATTGCGACAGAATAGCGCTTCCACTGGAGAGTGCGGGAAGCGGCCCAGCGCGCCCGTCCAAGCGGAGATGGAAAGCAAACAATCCCATGCGTTATTTCACGGGTCACGGAAGGCAGGGGTGGGCCTCTTGAGGAGACTGTGCAGGGAATATGTACACTGTGCATCCACTTGGCCCGATCAAGCATGTGTGCTCTGGTCATCGCGGTTCGACAACGGCAAACTTTCTACGACAAGAAAATTTCTTACATTTCCCAACAAACAGCTATGAAACCGCTGCTCTCACGTGGACTACCAGAGAGTCGATTATCAGTAACAGCCATAATAACCAGTAATCCTACTACTGCATATTATTCCAAGAGAATATTTCGCAAAATTGCCATCCGTTTAGCCGTTTGTTTATGAGCAATGGCAATGCGGCTCTACTTTCATGCTTTGAGAAAATAGTCCTGATTAAACTGATCCTTCCAAATCACGTTTTACGGTGAGATAAACCCCCAAGTATTACGGGTAATGTGTTGAATAATATTTCATGTTTTCCAATATGTTTGTATTTTTGCTGAGTTATTTTAACATAAATTTCAGCAAGATTCTATGCAGTATTATGTCTCCTGTAAATCTTCTTTTTTTGTTACAGTGACAGTAAAACATTGAGGAAAACGCGACAGAAAACATAAGAATTATGTTATAAATAACGTGACACACTGTGGTCTTAGCTAAAATATTTTTTTCATTTTTCACAATAACGACTTTCGAAGTTCGAGGTTTGAAACAATCGGGGCTCATTTCAGAATAATGAAATTATATTAAATTCATTTAAAAGTCCGATTAGATCAAGAAATTGACTTCAATTTGCCACTGACGCGTGACATTATATCTACATTGTATCTTTTGCAAGCTTCGCATTAGGAGACGTCAGCTATGCATTTTCCGTCACTGTACTAACAGCTAAGCTCAGTGGTGGGTATTTATGTACTTTAATTAAAAATTCTTTCATTGCACGGGGTCCCACTCGACTGGAAAACAGACACACGAACCTGTTGCATCACACATGTCCTTTAATACTATATTTTAGAAATTTACCGCATTGCTTAATGCGAATGGACACGCGTATAAACACGTGTGGTTTCAAAAGGCCACTAATAACTGGGAAAAAATGCGTGATAGGTGTTTAAAATGCGAGAGATAATTTGCCCTTTTGTAAGATTTCTATTTGTAACGTATCCATTGTGTTCTCTTAAAATATTAGCAATTTTTTTGTCTACGATGCCAAATATCACGAAATGAGAAGTCAATCAATAGCATGGCCGCTCCGGTGGGCGTGTTCAGTCATAGCGGTACATGTATCTGAAGCCAGACAGGTTAACGTGTCCTGTTCGCTCTTTTCAGCAGAAAACGGCCACGAGTCGTCCTGTGCTACCAAAAATCGTATTTCGAACAAATAGCGAACAGTGCACACATAAGATGCTGATAACAAAATGACCTTGAAAGGGTTAAACTCCTGTCCGGTCCAAACAAATGAAACACGATTACTAAGCATGTTTTTCTATGTGTTAGTCCTTAACAAATAGAAATGATTTCGTCTATCTAAATGTACACCACTTTCACGTGGAGTACAGTAAAATGTACATCATCAGTTATTCTCAACATGTTATATGCAAAAAAAAAAAAAAAAACCTGTACTCTCATAAACCACAACCGCGTTTTCCTGGTAACTAAAACTCGGCTACCGACTCTAACAACCCGGCATTATCATTGTCCGGAAATTTTTTCGGCGAATCAATAATGCGCACATATTAAGCAGGTACGACCCAAATATAGCACAGATCATCTTAGTCTCATCGATGTGTAAGCCTGCATCATATCACACTTAAAAGTCGCCGATAATTCGTGGAATGGAAAGTATTTAAATGGCACAGCAACCTCTGTGCAGGCCTAGGCGCAGTGATGCTGCCCGTGCTGGGGCCCGACGGGCCGTGTATGAGAGCCCGTCTGGTTGGTCATCGCGACGCGGCCCCCTCTACCTCTCCGCCTTCTGAATCTCCCTGACATCAAACTATAAACACCAATACATTCACTTCAAATACATAAAATAAATAACTAATGCAGATTTCAAACTACACTGTGCTCCACACGATTTCAAAGGACGAAAACACGTGATATAATATCGGGGGAAAAGGGAAATAATACCAAAACCAAATACACGATGATAAATAACACCGCACTGTAGACATAAACTTATTTAACTTATATCTACAAGGCGAATGACCCTCCTTCACCTGAGAACATATCCTGTGTCTCTCGTATCCGCCTTTTCTTGACATTATATATATATAAAAGGTGCTGTTGCATTCACCTTCTTGGCGCGCAGATTTCCGAAGAGGGTGCGGCCCGGCCAAACTGTTGCTCGCTTGGTTAAAACATCTGTCGTATTTCTGGTTATCCGACGGTTATATCGAAGTAAAATGGGCGCATCGGGTTCGTACCTGATCTCCCGGTCCTATGCGATTGATGTTTTTGGTCAAAATTCATGCTGGTGAGCGAGAGTAGAAGAGATGGGAAATTTTGTTAAAAAAAAAAAAAAAGAAAAAGACAATAAACTTTTCCCCTCTTTTCTATTGAATCAGTGGCCTTTGGCGAGTTGCAGGTTGAAATTATTCGGCTCTTCCGCTCCCTGTCGCGCTGTTGCGGTTGATCGCTGGGCTGAAACTAAACGTTTTAGGTGGAAAAAGGACTGAGAAGGAACCGTGAAATCATTAAAAGACTAAAGAACTGCTCGCAATGTGCGCTCATGTCCTCTACCCCAACAACATCGCATGCCTTCTCTAGGCACGGCCTTGGTCCCCACGGTCTGACATCTGCTACAAAGTTCCTCTTTACTAAACTTTTTCTCCTTCCCTTAAGATGTCTTCCTCCACGGCACATTGCCGAAGAAGAGAAAGTAGACGCAGGTGTCACCATAGATGCTGTTTACCAGTTTTTTTTAACTGTTAATCGTGAGTTTCTGCGGTCGACTTTTAAAATATACATCCGATCAAATGTGTTAGGTCGCTGGATGTTTTCGCCCTTAAATGCTTTGAGGTTCTCGAATAAGAAACGAAAGCAGTGCCGCCGGTAAACTGATATTGCAACTTGACGAGCTCAGCTATCTAGTCAACTAGTGTTACTTTTGTAATCGGAAAGGTATTTTATCTGTTTCAGTAAAACAGTATCCATGACACGTAATACATCACTTCTTCCAAAGGCCTTATATACCACACAACTTTCAAAGATTTATGGCAGGGTCACGCGACTCCTGTCAGCCATTTTTTTTCTGTGAAATAGGCTGCGTCTGAAAGTTGAAAAACTGTTACATTGATTATGGTCGAATGATCATAATATAAACCTATAACTAATAATGTTCATAACAGGAAATGAATGAGTGCGGAGTTCATACCTCTGCGGTGCTTAAGTAGTTGAGAACAATGGAGCGACACAATTGATTGTTGTGGATTGATTGTTATGTGTCGGGCCGCCCGACCTGACCCTCAGATATCTGTGCATGTCCTATGACCGTGGGGAACAAAGAAATTGCATTTATGGCCGTCATCAAGTTTGCTAATAGACAATTGCCGTGGCATACTCCCTCTTGCACTCCGAAGTATAGCTTAACTAGTATCCCACTGGAGTTCAGAAAAGTCCCGATTTATTCTATATATTCGACTTTTAAAATTATTATTATTATTATTATTATTATTATTTAGCGTAGATCGTTAATGTCAATTGACTGACATTCGACAAAAAGCCGTTCCAAAGTAATCAACTGAAAATTAAAAAATATAAATATAGCCATCAAATGAGAGTATTTTAATGGCCTTCATGGGAGCGAAATTTTACATCAGAACATGTAATTATACACATCAATGTGTTTCAGGGTATTTACATAGGCACGCATTTGTCAAGATGTCACATATGTCAGAAGTATTACGCTAGCAATTTATTTTAAATATATCTATTACATACAGACCCAAGGTATGCTGGAGCATAAGGCACATTTTCTAAACACACCGCACACATCTCAGCTGTTTAGCCGTGAACTTTTCATTTCAGCGGCATAGCCGTGTATTTCAGGAAAGTTAAAAAGTGTCATTGTCACTTTTGAGTCCACGCGGATATTACGCATTCTGCGCAGACTCGAATAATTTTGGATTTGCATGATCTCGTGCCGGTCCCATTTTACAAGTCAATGCCACTTCAGTCCTTCACAAGAGAGGGCTTATATGTCCCAGGGACCAAAACATCAAAGCAATGTTAAACTGTGACCTTGTCTCTCAGTTAGACCGTCAATACAGCAGCCTATTGGTGCAAACAAAACCAAATTTGAACGCCAGCGTATTTTACTCCTTCCTGCCACAATTTGTATCTGCATCTGGGGGGCCTCGCGGCAAACTCTAATCCTGTCATATGACGCTTGCACCTTGCATCAGTAAGAAGAAATCCATCTACACGCAATATGGTTATAAAATATAAAATTCCCCGGGGTCTGTAAATCTGAAGTACATGGTTTTAAACGTAATTATAATTACACTTGTGCCTGCAGCGCATGGTTTATCCACTTCGTAAGCTACAATAGCAGCCGCGTTCACATTTCCACATTAAAGGATCTCCTTGTGACGACCTGCGTAATATCACTTTAACGTAAACCCCAAGCAGACACCTTTGTACTGGTCTTCCCGTCGTCTTTGCTAGTATTTTGAAAATTAATTAAAATCCCGTCCTCAGCGTAAACAGCCGAGAGGTGTGTGCTGATGCTGTTTAATACATCCGAGTGGTTGAGTCAAACCGATTAATCAACAGTCAGCTTTAATCAGGCAAATGTGGTGCGACCGGGTAGTTCAGCGTATAAAATATTTAATTGAATGTAAGTTTATTGAAAAACGAAATTGTGCATTTCAAATTAGTAACTTGAATTTTCTAAACCCTCTATACACAAAGCTAGGAACTGCACAGAACTACCTAATGTTTTATTCAATGAAATGCGCGTCCATATGAAGACTTCAGTACATATTTTATTCTGAATTCTATTTACCTTGTCAAAAAAAGTATTTTCCTTGGTGTATTTGGTGAATAATCATTTCTAAAGGTAAGCATGGCTACTGATGCTATAATGACCTGTTAGGCTACTTTTCTTAAGGATTTTTTTGACATGCAGCCATATAAATGCATGTACTACTCAAATCGAAATGTAATCCATAAATTCATTTCTAATGACTATGTAGCCTGCCGAGGTGACTAAAAGTCTTCCACCTAAAACAAACATACATTTCGTCTTTAAAATATACTTAATTTAAATTTATGAGAAAAGTGAAGGTATGATTTCTACATCAAACGAGCACGTGTCGTATACTTCTATTGTAACTTAAGTTGTTTCATATAGCCTATTCACAGAAAAAAAGTAATATTTTTAAAGGGCGTTGACCGCTATATAACTCAGGATTCGAACTAAGTCCGCCGCATAGCGTTTTGTCAGCAGCCAATGACAGCATGGTGAAGTATTGATATTCAGCGTAGTATGATACGTAAAATTCCGTCTACAAATAGTTTTTAATGATGCTTCTCTGTGATTTCACGCGTTTCTTTATGCCCAATATGTTAAATAACACATTGGAAGTTATAATAAAATCAACAAACGAATCAAAGAACATACAGAAAACAAGCAGATCGTTGATTTTTGAAAGCTACGCCGAAAGTAAAAGGTTAATATGTATTAGCTATATCTATTAGGCCGAAATCAGATGTTGTGTGATAGAAATTGAACTTTTACAATAAAACTGAATATGATTAAAGTTCACTGGGTCTTTAATAAAAATCGATGCTAAACGCTCGATCATTTTATTACTGTCTTTCAGTTGAGTGGCTCCTAAAATATTCGATTTAAAAATCAATACTAAGCATCCAGTGAATTCCATCAGTCCTTCATATCGTAGCCAATACATAATGGAATGTAAATGTGATTTTTAGTAATTATCCAATTAAGGACACACATCAGACGCTAAACTTGGCAGATTTGCAGTGACCCCTTTTCCAGCGAATAAGTTAGCTTGCAATCCCAGACCCTTCCGCAAATTCCTTAACAAACTTATTGGCCTTAGTTACGCAGTTTCATGCTTCCTTTATCAGGTATGACTTTTAAAATAGCCAGTGCCGTCTATAATCGGGCTACAATTTTAAAAACAAGATTCTCGCAAATGAAGCCAGTGCGCGCTCCAAGGACCCACTTAGGGGTAAAAACAGTGACGCCCCGTGACATGGACAACTAGACATAATTAGTTTAGTTAATTCCGTCCGCAATCACGTGGAATGCAGGGGGGGAAACAAATTACTTTAATTCTTTTGTAAAACTGCGTCAGCTGTATATGAGATAAATGTTCAATAATGCAAACTCGCGGAAGGAGTGTCCTACTTTGATTTGATATTTAAGAAATTGGTTTTATGAGATCTACAATGCGCACTGTATTATTTTCTGGATTTGTAATCTTTTTAAAGGTTAGGGTAGCGATAGCTAACAACATTGGTATCTAATCATCACGTACATCCTTCTGCTAGGAAAACAGCATAAAATACGGTACAAATCTAACATTAGATGAAGAAAACGTAGGCCTATCTACGTAAGGGTAAGCAGCGGTAGCTGAAATATTGAAATAAACAAACATTATTAGCTTTGTCAGTACTGTTAATGAGAACGGCTTGCTCTCCTGGGTTATTTTGCTGTCACCTAAAACCGAAAAGTGGCTTACAGCAGGATTAATGCGTAATATTATTTACCTAATTTGTATTTAGGTAACAACACAGATTCCAAAATATGTATGATTCGAATTTTTGGTACCATGTAATCTGATGTTTATTGTAATTCAGTGAGTATAACTGAGCGTTTGATAGTGGTTTTGGTCTTTCCTCATAAATGTTTTAGGCTGGGAGATTTCCTCAAATGAGTTCTGTGAGGACCCCTCGCTGGTCATGTGGAACTGGAAATAATTACACGAAAAGCGAGACACCACAACAAAAGAAGCCAATTAGTCACAACAAGCAAACAAACAAATAAAGGGTGAACGATGTAGAAAAGCTTTAATCACGTTCACCGAAAAAGCGCGACCCATCGTTCCTTAACTGCACTTAAAAAAAAAAGGCAAAGTCGATTGAAGAAAAATAAAGTTTCCAGGATGGCGTGTGTCGCTTTTTCGGTGCCCCCGCGGTTAAATTAACACGATTAAAATTAAGCATGTCAACTTTGATTGTGTGAGCAAATTCATGCAAAGATAATGATGCCATTATCTTTTATTTATAAAAAATAAATAAAGCGTATTCAAATGTCCGTTCATTTTGTATTGTTGACTTTCCAGAATAGACAGGCCTATAGGCCTATAAACGAAGCTGAGGAAAATCTATTAAAAGTATGCATATAAAGTTAAATGCACAATACCTAAGGCGTATTTGGGTGGGTCCATTTAAATTTCGCGTTGTGACTCCAAAGACCCCCTCGACAGCGTCCTGTATATACAATAAAGTTTACTTTCTACGCATTAGTTAAAAATACCTTCAAAACCGTCGTACTTTTAAAAATGTAAGTATTTTGTAGATATGTAGGATAAAATACATAGGCCCGTATTTCAGTTTTTAAATCCCCTTTGGTATACTGTATAACTTGGAAACCAACACAGTGATACAGTGATATATGAGACTGACATTTATTTGCAAAACCACATTAACACGGCAGATTTCATATTGCCTGTGTCCTGGCAGCCTAATTAAACAAACGGCAGCGCGATTATCCTAAAATGAGCGATACACTCTTACGGGCGTCTTTAAAGCTCTTTAGAACTAGCTGGACGCTTAAACTGGGATTTTAATATTTAAGCAGATATTGAATGACTAAGGGATTTTTTTTTTTACCACAGACGATTTAATTCATAAGAGAAATACGTCGTGGTGATTACATTGAATAGTCCCTTTATTTGCTTCCCATGGCGAAAAATGAAGAACACGTGGGACTCAGCGGGAGACGGTCAGCAAGAACAAGTCCGCATGTACCTGGTCGATATGAAGAGACCCGCTATATAAGCAGCATTCGTCAGGGGACCGCTGTTCAGGCTTAGTAGCCTAGGATGTAAGAAACAGAGACTGCGCTATTCTGGGAATAGGCCTACAGCGGCGTTATTTAAAAAAAGACAAATACAGCGGCGATTACGTTATGTTTGCATTTTCCTTACATTTTAAGCACACGCATATGTCTGCGTGTTATATATAGTATTGAAATTGTATTTTTGTTTCCAAAATCAAAAGAAGATAATAATATACATAACGTTGCGTTTTGTTCTGGACAGGAAATTTTTTTTAGTTGGAGGGATGGACGGATGGATGGATGGATAACTTCAGAATGAACCTGATCCTTTTTTGAGAATATAATTTGACTTTTAAATTTCATCCCAAATATTTTTTTTTCTAGAGTACGATACCGAACATTACGCTACTGCATAGTTCTGCTTGTCTGTACTCGAACTGACGACACTTCACAGTTAAACATAAGATTATTCCTGTGCTATACAGCTGATACAAATTTTAAAGCAGGTTCTAACCAGCATTGTGAGAACCTTTCAAGTCACATACTAATGACTATGTTACAGTGCCCCTGGTTCGGACCGTCTCTATGTGGGCAGCTGTTCATACTGTAGGTGCTGAGCTGGTTGGTGCCTGGTTCGAGATATTTAAGGTTCATGGGGTAGGTTATGCAGCACTATATTTTACATCTGCTTTTAAGAAGCCAGCAGTGATGTTAAAGTCTTTTCCCAATTAAAATGAATACACAGGTCATTCTAAACAGGCTGAGATTGGCAGTCCTGATTTGGGTCTCTGATCCACTGGGTTAATTTGCCCTGATCCCCTGACTGGGCCTCAGCTTGCTCTGTAGCCGCACTCGTCTGGACACGTTGACCTGGAGCAAAGCGGCAGCTGCTGGGTGGGATTGTGCACTGGCAGTGTGTTGGGTGGTGCAGTGAACCAGCTGCTGGGTGGGATTGTGCACTGGCAGTGTGTTGGGTGGTGCAGTGAACCAGCTGCTGGGTGGGATTGTGCACTGGCAGTGTGTTGGGTGGTGCAGTCGACCAGCTGCTGGGTGGGATTGTGCACTGGCAGTGTGTTGGGTGGTGCAGTGAACCAGCTGCTGGGTGGGATTGTGCACTGGCAGTGTGTTGGGTGGTGCAGTGAACCAGCTGCTGGGTGGGATTGTGCACTGGCAGTGTGTTGGGTGGTGCAGTGAACCAGCCGCTGGCTATACACACACCCATACTTACAATCATATTATACATACATCCATACCTTCAGGACTATTCTGCAATAATGGTGGCATTAATTCCTTAAAATGTCTTGAATTCAAAGCCAATGGTCCTTAGTGTCTGGAAAACCTGCATATTGATACATTGATGTTAAGGTCCTAGGATTTTATACTGAAAGATTCTTGGCCCAAGGGTGTAGCTGTTGGACCCTTGAGAGGCTGTTGAAGTTCCTCTTGTAGGCTCACTGATCAGACAAGAGCCAAACAGGCATCGCGATCACCTCAGGCTTTCAGAGTTGAGTTGCCCTCTTGTCGCCTTTTAGAGACTCTGAAATCCACCCAACCATCCACATTCCAGCCGTTCAAACGTGCCACCAGTGTCAGCTTTGTGAGATACATGACAGTTATGAAAGGGGAAGGCCTGGACCACAGAGCCAATCCACAACATGGGTCTGTGCACCTAGAACATCCTGCCAAGTACCTGCTAGGGCCTGGCTCTAACAGGGAGTATGTTGTCTGTGAGCAAGATAGAGAATACAGACACTTTCCAGGAAGAAGAATGAAACCACAATGGCAGGAACAAAAAGCTCAGGACTGAAGTGTTTTCTCACCTCACCGGTTTACCACCAGGGCTCTTCCAAGGGCTTATCTGGCATAGGATTCAGGTGGACCTGGAACCCATCCCAGGAAACATAGGGAACAAGGCAGAGGGCACCCTGGACAGGATGCCACACCCTTCTGGGATGTTCATGGGAGTTTTACTTAAACAAAAATGCTCTGAGGGCAGAACGAAAAATGATTGGTTCAGAGAGATAGCCAATCAGATTGTGGAGAAGGTGGGTCTTAGCGACTAGAGAAGGTGAAACCTACCAATCAGATGTCTTTGTTCCACCTCCTCTATCTGCTTGGGCCCACCTCCTTCTGGACAAAACCTACACTTTTCACCTATACACTGAGGCAGTTTCTAATATGCAATAATGGCTGCATAGACCAAAGTCAATAGTTTGGAAATACGGTCATATTAATACTTTGACATTGCAGTTGATTTTGGAAGTAAGGATTTGAACCCTCAACTCATGAGATGACAGTACTGCTCAACCACAGCACCAGACCAAACAATGGTTTTAAATAAACTATGGAATGGTTCCACTGAAATTGCAGGATCCACAGAATTTAACTGCACAGCTAATCACTCACAAAATTACACGCAGAATTACTCAAAACCTCAAACCCAACTGGATCGTTCTGTTTGCCTTAGTGGCTGGTCTAGCTTGATCTGAGTTTCTGAGAATTTCCTGAATCCATGAGCGTTTTTGGTCACTTATTTTTGTTTCTATCCACTTTGCCAACAAGATCCATGACTAACAAAGCAATCATTCCTTCCGGTTGAGTGTTAGTTTTGCACACATCTTAAGTTCATATATAATCCTAGATAATTCATTATGTTCCTCTTACAGTCTTGGTAAAAAAAAAAAAAAACGAGACCAGACATTCCGATATGAAACTGGAAATGATATTAATTTGTTGTAGTGAAAGATAATGTGTTTGAAGCCTAAAGGTACGGATACATGACTGAATGCTCTGTGAAATCGAGGCACGGAAATCGATTTCCAGGCAGACACTCTGACAATAGGCAGTCTTCCTTTCTACTGAATCCATCAAAGCAAAAAAAAAAAAAATCTGCTCACTTACAGTGACTCTGTTAGCCTGTGAGCAGCAGTGAGGGGTATTTGTGTTGTTCAGCTGAGGAGGAAAGGGGGCAAATCTATACAATTTTACAGAAGCGTCTTCGGAACAGGCGCTACTGAGCTGTGCCGGCTGACCCAAAGGGCCGTGGAATCCCCCTTTCGCTGGTGTTCTGTGGACTCAGGCTGGCCGTCGTCTTGTGTGGAATAAGAAGGGGGCACCGATTTGCGTCTCTGACTTCTCCCATAGTCCCGTGTGAAACAGCACATGACCCTAATATGCTGAATGTCCACGGATGATGCTGTCGTCATTTTTCTCGAGAAATGGGTCATAGACGTAAGGAAAAACGAGCGGTAGGACTGCACCAGTGAGAGTGCAGTGTCCCATTTTTTTTTACCTAAATATGTGAAAGGACAGTGGATTCTCAGTGTGAGAGCGTCACCTTTGATACAGAGTGCGTAGCACGGAATAAAACGCTCTGCTTTTCGGAGGTTGTGCTGTAAGCGGCTGGGCCCATATGCAGGGACTGGAAGGCTGCAGAATTCAGCAGATCCATGCATCGCACACCAGCGCATGAAGCCCGCAAACCCCTTTTTGGCCGGTTGCCATTTAGATTAACCAGCTAGAATTTTATGAAAATGAACTTAGATTGTTTGATTAAAAATCCTTTGCTTGTCAATGTTTCAAATTGTGCAAAGCAAATAATATTTTATTTGTTTCTTGTAAGAATATTCTTACTTAGATATGCTCTATATAAAGAATTCTATCTATTTTTGTTTTTTTTTCCTCTACTAAGACCATAACCACCATCACCCAGATATTTTAAATAGAAAATAAAATATATTAAGTGATTAAATATGTGAAACTTCTCATAATAAATATAAAAACCTGAGAAAGTAACTTAAATGCTTTGTGACGTTTTCAGAATTCATAAGGCCAACGTTTCCATAGCTGACTACGTAGTATTTTCACACAATATAAATTCAGCAATTTCATATAACATGAGATAAATATGCGGCAAATTGTACATGGCTGATTCTCTCCATATTCCTTCCAGTCTCATATTTTTGTAAGGAGGCTCATCTTGTAATAACTTAATTATGTTGATTAAATACTTTGTCTTCTCTTTTCCCTGTTTTTGTATTATTCTGTCTTAATAATGTTACAATGTATCACAACGCACCCATTTGCAGAATTGTGCTCCTGGGCTGACTCTGTCCGGAAAGGCGCTATTTTAAAAATAAATTGAAATTATGTAACTTAATTAAATGAATAAAAAAAGACAATCATGCAGTAATATTAGTGTCACTGTGATTTATTTTTGCTCGTTTTCATCAAAATGCACAAAGCAGCATTTTTTGAAAAACGTTCGTGAAACTGTACATTTGAGATTTTGGTGCTTGTGAGGCTTGTGAGACTGGGGGACGTTTCTGAATAAAAATAAAAAGTAGGCATGCAACAAAAAGACAGCTAACAAAGCGGGAACCTCTTCTTCACGCTGTTCAGCAGAGCAACACAAACCAAAAGGAGGGTTAATATCCAGGCACGACAAGTAAAATCACAAAAACGCCTCACCGTTCCTTAACCGATTTCATGAAGAGAGACACCAGTGAGTGTTAATTCTGCTCTTCCTGAAAAGAAAGCCTTAAACACTCTCCATGGATGACGCTTCCTTCAATGCTGACAAATGTCTCCCAGTCACGCTCCAGTGATTCCCACCGGCTCTCGCTGCTTCTGACCTCCAAATAATCTTCTGGAGTTTGTTATTGCCCCAGACAGCCGCCGTGTGCGGTACTGTGCTCTTACCTCACCTGAGAACTGGAGTTTTCATTAGATAGTGCAGAAATTACCCTCTTTGGGATAAATAAACCCTCACCCTACCTCTACCTATCTTCACTTCTGACAAGATTCTTTATCCAAAAACCGGCACGGAAAACATCAGCGTGCCGCACACAGGGCGAATTCTCCGGGACTGAAATCGGGTCGGCCCCGTGCGTGGAATGGCGCATAATTAAAATGTCTCATCATCTCATGAAGTTGATGTGCTCATTAAGCATCGCGGAGGACATGATTAACCTGCCGTTCTAACGGGACAGCGGAGTTTTCAGGGCGTTGTCCAAGTCTCTCGCGTTTAATGATTAAGAGATAAGCTAATTTTTTTTTCATGATGTTCTCAGAACATGCGGATTTCCCAGCTTGGGGGGGGGGTTGGGTGGGGTAGGGGAGGGGAGGGGAGGGGGGAGTGCGGGGGGACACAGATTCTATTTCCTTGCACACATCAGTTGTTCTTATGCATTTTTAAGCGATGACCGTCGGCGACAGGGAGGCTGATCAGCATGCATGCGTACGTGGCATTAGAGAGGCTGAAGGTAATCTGCACTCCACTCGCAAAATTAAAAAAGAATTAAAAAGGAGAAGCGACGCCAAAACAAAGCCACACCACCATCCGCCATCCGCCATCGCCGGAGATGCTGGGCGCCCCAGCAGACCCAGAACCCCAGGTTGACCTCCAACCTTGCAAGACCTTCTTTCGGCCCCTTTAATCTGTGCCCTCCTGGTGTATTTTCCACCCCCCCTCCCCAGCCCCCTGCACCCCCCACGTCTGTGTTCATCCTAATTTAAATTTCCCTGGTCCTTGGCTCGCCAGCCTGGGGGGTTTCTGCAAGAATGCTCACGCACCATCACGTTCCAGGGTGTGGAGGGGGGGTTGGGGGGGGGGGCAGCTCAGTTCAGGATTTCCTCAAGTCGGCCTTTGTTGTGCAGGGGGTGGGGGGGGTCAGGGAGGTGGTGGGGATGAGCGCCAGTTGTTCTCTTGTCCGTCAGCCGTGTGATCTTTGGAACCTGCTCCTTTGCCCAGGCCGACACCCTGCAGTCTCAGACAGGCACTGCAATCTCATTGGCCGGCGGGGGTGGGGGGTGTGGTGTTAAGGTAGATATAAGCCACTAGAGTCCACGGTGCGGGGGTGATGCGAGAGTGGACCTTGGGTGATGATCCATGAAGGGAATACTACAGGTCAAAGGTCAGAGAGAGGGAGCCTCTGTGCCTGTGATCAGAAGGTCGCCGGTTTGAGGCCCAGCCTCAGCAGAACAGTCACATGTCTGTGGGCCATTAACCCCCCCAGATCCGAGGGCGCTGTATGAAAGCCGACTGAGCTCTGTGCCCCGACACGCCATCCCAGGTGTGTGGACCCCCACCCCCTGCCCGAGGGACCCAGGGGGGCCGGGGGGAGCACCTGTAGCTCTACAGATCACAAGCCGTTCGTGCCCCCCCCCCCCCCACCCCCGTCTGCCACCCCCTCCTCTGTTCATCAACACTGACTGATCACGGCCGCTAATTGGAGGGAGGGAGGGAGCCTCGTTCTACTCCAGCAGGCCTGCGGGGCGGCGCCGGTGAACATATGCGACAGCTTGTGCCCGCCGTTCCCGCTCGCCACTTCCAATATGGCTGTCTGTGGTGCAGGACACGGCGAATCAGCACGCTTGCCACATCCACACGCATGTCAAACACACTCCAGCGGCTCGCTGACACGCGGGGCCACGTCCCCGCTTCCTGTTCCAGGTGCGACACCTCATCCGTGGGAAGCTGCCGTCTCTGCTTTCCTTTTCCTATGAGCTGAAGACTGGTGTAGAGAAAGCAGGAACGTCCGTGAAACTCACCTTAAAGTACCCAAAATTAGGGTGGTCAGGTGGAGCCTTTTCAAACCATGGGCAATCATCCATCCATCCATCCATCCATCCATGCCCACTTACCCAGCGCAGAACCCAGGAAGCATGGGGAACGTGGCATGGGGACACCCCTGACGGGATTCCCTTCTATCACAGGGCACGAGGCAGGGGGACACCCCAGACGGGATTCCCTTCTATCACAGGGCACGAGGCAGGGGGACACCCCAGACGGGATTCCCTTCTATCACAGGGCACGAGGCAGGGGGACACCCCAGACGGGATTCCCTTCTATCACAGGGCACGAGGCAGGGGGACACCCCAGACGGGATTCCCTTCTATCACAGGGCACGAGGCAGGGGGACGCCCCAGACGGGATTCCCTTCTATCACAGGGCACGAGGCAGGGGGACCCCCCAGATGGGATTCCCTTCTATCACAGGGCACGAGGCAGGGGGACGCCCCAGACGGGATTCCCTTCTATCACAGGGCACGAGGCAGGGGGACGCCCCAGACGGGATTCCCTTCTATCACAGGGCACGAGGCAGGGGGACACCCCAGACGGGATTCCCTTCTATCACAGGGCACACCCAAAAACATTCAAGTCACACACCATGGTCAATTTAGAGATGCTACCTCACTTCCTGCATGTTTCTGGACTGGGGGAGAAGGCTGAAGAAGATGGAGAAGATCCTCACGAACATGGGAAGAACATGACATGCAAACTCCGCGAGCTGGAAGGATTCAACCCCGAGTCCCTGCATCACATGACCCACAAAAATCACCTCACCTGGCCTGCCCCCTCGCCCAGCCTTGGGGCGCCACGTTTCCATAAGAGCGCTGTGATCTAGAACTATGCTGGGTTTGTGACACGATGGATCACAACGACATGAACAGGTCTGAGATCAGCTACTGAACAAAAACAACCAGCGGTGGATCCCGTAAAGCGTGGCTCTAGATCAGAGAGAGCAGAAGAGGGTGCAGATGGACTGAAACAGGAAAAGGAGAATGTGCATGCCTGGTGGAAGGAGAACCTGCTCACTCATGCCTCTGGCTGTCATTCCCGAGCCTTGCATCTTATTTGAAGATGCTGCCACGTTAAATGTGATCTTCTCACAAGTGGATTCTCCATTAATTTTACACACAGTTTTATCAATATTGTCTTAATGGCTGTTTTTTGGGAGGTGTAATCATGAGCATATACCTGTAGCCTGAAATCCCGGAAGGGCTAATCTGTTGCCCCTTTGATTTACCGCATTGCTGTACGAATGGGCTGAAGGTGGCGTGTAAATCCTCTATAATGACCTTGGGATGTACGGAGCATTTGTACAGGAGAAACAAAAGTGATTCCTGTCTGTGATTCTGATTAAAAGGAGACAAGACAGAGGTGCCGGTAATCAGATAAAATGCATCGGCTACAGCTCCAGCCCAGTAAATCCACCAGATCCAATTGGGTCTGATGGCCCTGTAATGAACCAACTGATGACCCTGGTGCCTCACTGCCCACTGCAGTGGCAGGCTCTCTCTGAGGCGGGCTCTCTCTAAGGTGGGCTCTGTCTGAGGCAGGCTCTCTCTGTGGCAAGTTCTCTCTGAGGTGGGCTCTGTCTGAAGGGAGTCCTCTATGAGATGGGCTCTCGCTGAGACAGGCTTTCCCTGAGGCAGGCTCTCTGAGGTGGACACTCTCTGAGGTGGGCTCTCTGTGGCAGTTTCTCACTGAGGCAGACTCCCTCTGAGGTGGACTCTCTCTGAGGCAGACTCTCTCTGAGGCAGGCTCTCTCAGAGGCAGGCTTTCTCTGTGGCGGGCTCTCTCGGAGGCAGCCTCTCTCTGAGGCGGGCTCTCTGTGTGGCAGGCTTTCTCTGAGGTGGGCTCTCTCTGAGGTGGACTCCCTCTGAGGCAGACTCTCTCTGTGGCAGGCTTACTCTGAGGTGGGCTCTCTCTGAGGCAGACTTTCTCTGAGGCAGACTTTCTCTGAGGCAGGCTCTCTGTGTGGCAGGCTGTCTCTGAGGCGGGCTCTCTCTGAGGAAGACTCTCTCTGTGGCGGGCTCTCTCTGATGTGGGCTCTCTCTGAGGCGGACTCTCTCTGAGGTGGACTCTCTCTGTTGCGGGCTCTCTCAGAGGCAGGCTCTCTCTGAGGCGGGCTCTCTGTGTGGCAGGCTTTCTCTGAGGTGGGCTCTCTCTGAGGTGGACTCTCTCTGTGGCAGGCTTTCTCTGAGGTGGGCTCTCTCTGAGGCGGACTCTCTCTGAGGCGGGCTCTCTCTGTGGCTGGCTCTCTCTGAGGTGGACTCTCTCTGTGGCAGGCTCTCTCTGAGGCTGGCTCTCTCTGAGGCAGACTCTCTCTGAGGCAGGCTCTCTCTGAGGCAGACTCTCTCTGTGGCGGGCTTTCTCTGAGGTGGGCTCTCTCTGTGTCTGGCTTTCTCTGAGGTGGGCTCTCTCTGAGGTAGGTTTTCTCTGAGGTTGGCTCTCTCTGAGGCAGACTTTCTCTGAGGTGGGCTTCCTCTGAGGCGGGCTCTCTCTGAGGCAGACTATCTCTGAGGCAGGCTTTCTGAGGCATGGGCCAACACTTTTCACTCCAGTGAAAACTGTGCAGCGGTACAGACTTTCGACGTGCTGCATCCCTCTTAGCACACCTGAACTGAAACTAAAAATCAGCCCCAAATTCTGGGGTCCCTCACAGGGAGGTCCCAATATAACTTTTCCTAAGCGCTGACATACTCACTGGTCCCCTGAGAAAAGGCTTGGTTTACTCGATGGCCAGTTCAGCCCTGACTGTTAGGCTTGTTAACAGCTTGTTAGTACTACTAGTTATGAACTATGTTACACTTCATTTATGTACCAGACACCTTCATCCTAAGTAGATTTCGAGACAGCAGGGTCAGAGAGTCGCCATAGATACGGGGGTTAGGGGCCTCACTCAGAGGGCCAATGGTGACCAAATCATGGGCACAGCATTGTAACCCACAAAGCTACACAGCCCCCCCCCCCCATATACGAGTGAGGTGCGTCAGCGAGAGGCCTGTTAATCAGGGATGTCTACAGCAAATGCTATAGGTGTGACTGTGTATTTGAGCGCATTGGATCGAGTTTAAAGTGGCTTGGCGTGTCTGTCTGTGGGTGCAACTGAAGTTTCCATGATAAAAACTGACACCCCCGTGGTGTGTGGGGGTGGCTTTTCATGTGGGGGGGGGGGGGCCGGAAATATGCAGGACAACAACAGGGGCCACAAACAAAAGAGAAATCCCAAATCCGCCTGGATATCCAATTTAGAGGGGCAACCACAGGCCCCCCCAGGGCTGGGCGGCTGATTGGGTCTTAGCGGTGGGTTTTTCCTTTTGGGGGGCGCCCCATGTCCAGCCAGCCAGAACGCGACAGAATGGGGGCATCCGGGGGGGACACTGATGGCTCCTCTTTAGCCTGAATCGGTGAGCACCCCCCCCCCCTGCCTCCCCACTCCCCCCACCTTTGTTCCCTTCCTGACCTCCTCTCGTTCTTCGCTCAGTGCTTGGCAAACTTTGTCAGAAGCAGGGTGTCGGAGGCAGGGTGTCGGAGGCAGGGTGTTGGAGGCAGGGTGACCTCGGCGGACGGGTGAGGCAGGGAGAGCCACGCGAGGCCAGGAAGGTAAGGAGCTCCGCTCTTCTCTGCCGGTCCGGGTCTGGCCGACGGGGCCTGGGGGGGTGGCGGCAGGAAGCACATCTGGGTCGGGGTCAGAGCTCCAGAAGGAGCGAGGTCAAGGGCCTGAGCCGGGCCACCCCGTCTCTCCCTCCTCCGGCCCTCTCTCTCTCTCTTTCCATCTCCTTCCCTCCTTCTGACTTTCAGTTTTTCCCCGGGAGTATCCGAGGGACCAAGGCCAACGCCGTCCTATTCCGCTTTCAAAGATGACGCCATCGCCTCCGTGCTGTAGGAGCTGGGATTGCGGCTCGGATAGCGCGCGCTAGACTCGCGGAGCCGCTGTTATGCTTTTATCGCTCCTTCTGTACTTCTTATCCCTGCCTAGGAAATGTCGCGCCCCTTCCCGCTGAGAAGCCGCGGTTTTGCCGCATCTCGCCATCGAATGGCCTGGTTACTGTTTCGGTGCCTTGAGCAGGTCGCAGGCCCGGCTCTGCCGGAAATGCTCTCCATGGCCAATCAGACAAAAGGCCGGGATTTACATTGTAAATGCCCCCCTGCCCCACCCCCTCCACCCCCCACGAATGTTTGTGAAATTCCCCCTCGTCCAGGCGTGATCTATACTCATGAGAAACAGGTCTGGAAAATATTGGGTGCATACCCGCTCCCCACCAGAGATTTCAAAGCCGTGTGTGTGTGTGTGTGTGTGTGAGAGAGAGTCTATATTACATTGTGAGGACCAAATGTTTCCTCGGTGTGAAAAAAAGCTGTTATTTTGACATTATGGGGACCATTTTCCCCGTCCCCTTAAGGATGACCTCAATCTTATAAAAATCTGTGACTGCAATCAAAAAACGAAAAATGCCAAAAGTCTCGTATTTTGTTTGGTTACTTATGTTTAAGGTTAGGGCTGGATTGGGGTTCAGGTTGCCATTGTTAGAAATTTTTTTCCATAGATATGAATGGAGAGTCCCCACAAAGATACAATTACAAACCTTGTGTGTGTGTGTGTGTGTTTGTAAAGGTAGATTTCACTACTCGTGTTAGTTTCTTATTTTTAATAAAAGTAGTCAGGGTAACAGTCGTACAGACATGCTCACCGACATCATGGGCACCACTGCGTTCCTGTTGGTAAAAGCATCCCCCCCCCCGTTCTGGCTGGATTGAGCGTCGCCTCACAGCTGGTGCAGTCCGGTGAAGGATAGGAGGGGGCGGGGGGGGGGGGGGGGAGATAAGGGCGCGGGGGGGCTCTGAGTGGGAATGGCTGTTATCAGAGAGGCCCAGTGCCACGCTGTGTTTGATCAGGCAGGGGGCCGGGGGCGCGGGGGGGGGGGGGCAGTTTGCTCACCGAAGGGGTTATTTTGGCCAGAACTTTCCCGAAAGCGCCTCCCCTTGTCCGAGCACAGGAGCATGACCCGCTGTGTCACCGGTGATGTCCCCGTCACTCTCCTGTCCTGTCATGGCCACCGGCGTGAAATCCGGAAAATCCGGAAAAGCTGAAAATCAGTCTGCAAATATCAGAAGCGATTCCCGAAATTCCCAAACACCCTTAATTTGGGGTAAAATCGCTGTAAGGATGGCTTTCAAAATGCGTCTACATTAGAAATAAACAGAATTTGTTATTTGTCATATTAAGGCTGCCTTTTGAACACATAAATATATTTATCTAACTATCAGATCCAAGCTGAAGGAGTATTTCTGAAAAAGCAGAGTCTGACAGTCGCTAGAGCACCTGGAGTTACGGGCCTTGTTCATTGAAACCACTCTACTGACCCTGGGATTTAAACCAATGACTCTCCAGTCAAAGGCCCACACCGCACTGATATATATATACCTGAATTGTGGCTCAGTGGGTATAGAAGGTCATTGGTTCAAATCCCAGGCTGGTATGCATACGCGAACGCTGGTCTGTCCATCTCACTCAGTGTTCAGTGGACAGAGGGGAGGCTCCTATGATGGATCCCGGGGCGACGCAGAGGACAGGCGATGAGGGCCAGGGTCACAGCCAAGGTTATGGTTAGGGGAGAGGCAGGTGACCCGAGTTACCGTGTTCCTGCAGGTTCTTAACTGAGCCAATAAGAAAAAATTATTTACCTCACCGTTTTTTTGCTTTTTCACCTTATAGACGTTGCCGCATAAATACTCCAGTAGTTGGTTTAAAAAAAAAATGCAGAAGAGAAACTTTTATTTTGAATGAAACCATATGCTCAAACTAGCCCCCCCTCAGTGGGATGGATGAATGGCTGGATGGATGGATGGATGGATGGAGTGATGAAACGGAATGTATCAAAAGAATTATTCTTTGAAATACAAAAGTAAGATATTTAAATAAAACACATCGTTTTAAGGCACTGTGAGCCCAGCCAGGATAAGTGTTTAAGTGATCATTGTAATGAAAGTTTAGGACAAAACCTTGCCAATATAAATTTGAAATGTAGTTTGAAATGTTTATGACATTATGCATTCATAACAATTGAAATATTCCTAAGAGTAACTGTATTATGAACAAAAAATGATTTTGTAAATCAAAGATCTGTGTGTATATATAAATATATATATACACACACACACACACACACATATATATATATGTAGTTAATTTCCCATTGTTCAATTCATTCCAGAATATTGCATCATAGATGATATAATCTTTACTTTTCTCTCCTTCCAATTTAAAAATACATTATATACATTATATACAATACAATATACAATATACATTATATAATATATATACAATATATCTGATTTAGGCTAAAACACCAGTTTTGCTACTGTGGCCATTATTTTCTTGTGGAATTAAAGGAAGTTAATAACCAGCCTTCTTTAATGCTGCTTTTTCACCACATGTCACAGGGCCTGAAATTAAGAGCGATTTGTCTCTTGTTTCCATCTACAGGAAATTAACAAGATCAGACCTGCTATTAAGGCAGACACCTGTTGTTTTGCAGGCTTGTCTTCCTGGGAACAGGCCCTGCATCTTTATAATTATAGGCAAACTGAAACTGATCGTTTATCATTAAATCTGCTGCCCCACAGCAGGGTAGCTCGCTAACCCGATATCACTGGGCTGCTCGTAGAGAACAAGGATGGTCCAGTGTGGGAAGACGGTCCGGTGTGGGAAGACAGTCCGGTGTGGGAAGACGGTCCAGTGTGGGAAGACGATCCAGTGTAGGAAGACGGTCCAGTGTGGGAAAACGATCCAGTGTGGGAAAACGGTCCGGTATAGGAAGATGGTCCAGTGTGGGGAAGACGGTCCAGTGTGGGAAAACGGTCCAGTGTGGGAAGACAGTCCAGTGTGGGAAAACGGTCCGGTATAGGAAGATGGTCCAGTGTGGGAAGACGGTCCAGTGTGGGAAGACGGTTCGGTGTAGGAAGACGGCCCAGTGTGGGAAAACGGTCCAGTGCAGGAGGGCAGAAATGGGGGAGACAGGCTGCATTTTGTACATTTGTCACCAAAATCCACACATTTATTAAAAAGCAGGTCTTCCGAAAGCCCACATACACTGGAGCGCTTATGACTTTTACCCGGAACCGGAATGGAACTGGCAAGGCACCTTGCAGCGGTTCTGCTCAGATCGGCCGCAGAGCCGAAGCCACACGGGCGCGCCGTCCTCGATACGGCACCGGGACCCACCCCCCTGTGTCGCCCGTGGAAACGGCGACAGGCCGAACAGACGGACGCCGGCCACTCGGAACAACGGCATCGCTGCTCCGCTCTGCCGGAATTCCCGAATCCGAGACGTCGCGTCTGAGGATAATAATTTTAATGAAGCAGTCATTTAATATTATATCTAATTATTGTATCAGTCTCAGAGGAACAAGGTACCCAACAATGACTTATTAATTTTTTAAGGCTGTTTTTTTAAGCTTGGGTTCGGGGGCCAAAGTGTTTATTAACTGTTAGCCCAAGGTGTCGATTTATAAATTAATATTAATATGGGGGCGGGGACGGGGACGGGGGGGGGGGGGGGGGTTGGGGGCTCCGCGCAGGATACACGGCCGGGCGAGGGAGCAGGCTCCGGAGTCGACTGAGCATGGCAGGGGCAGCTTTGCGGGCGCTGCCGGCAGATGGTACCACCGGAGCCTGCTTAATTAATCAGCGCCGTAACGAGGCCGCGATCGGCGCGGCTTGGCTCGCTGGGAAGGAGGCGCACACCCGGCCCCCTCCCTGGAGGGGAGCTGCGTTCTCTCTCTGTCCCAGGACTCGCCCCCCTTGGGGACAGGCTCGCCCCGCTCCATCGCGGCCTGCAGGAGGTGCCGTGCTCTGACGCGTGTGGTTGGGCGGCTCCACATGGGAGCGTCAGACGGTCGAGTCACGCAAGCAGCTCCTCTGCATCTCCTCGCCCCCCCCCACCTCCAGAAGCCTTTTTTTCGTTAGTGGTACGGCGGTCGGGCCCGCTTCTGATTTCGCAAGCCCATGTTGTCGTGTTGCTGCTAATCTGCAACCCGCATGGGGCGGGGGGGCGGGTCCATGGGGACCGGCTTGGGCAAACACACCCTGCTATTATTAGCCCCTCTTTGCATATGCAGTAACTGCACAGACATACGCAGACGCATGCAGACACACACACACACACACATAGAGAGACACAAACACACACACACACGTAATCATATCCTTATGGGGACCGCTCATTCATTTCTATGGGAAAAATGCTAATGCTAACTATGACAACCTTAACCCCTACCCTGCCCTAACCATAACCATAAGTAACCTAACAAAATACAAGTTTTTGCATTTTTAGTTTTTTCACTGCAGTCACAGATTTTTTATAAAATAGAGTTTTCCCATATGGGGACCAGGAAACCCATAAGGTAAAAAAAAAATGGGTATTCATCATGTTGTGGGGACATTTGGTCCCCACAAGGTAAGGTATACCTGGACCACACAGATAGACACTAACACACATAGACACACACACAAAGCCACAGACACACACACACACAAACACATATACATCTATACACAAACACACACACAGACACACGCACAAACACATGCCAGCTCACCCTGTCACTTCCTGTTTCGAAGCGACTGTTTAACAGAACCCACGACACCAAAACAACTTTCACTACACTTCCGAGTGCTCAGTGGGACAGGGCCAGGCGGGTGCCAACCCCCCTGCGGGGGGGTGTAGGGGGCTGCCAAGATGGGGGGGGGGGGGGTCACTGACCTGTTTATTAGAGCGGGATCTGCATGCAGGGTTTCTGTTAGAAATAAACAGGAATGAAACATGACAACAGAGAACAAGTCTCCTTTATATCTGGAATATTCTGGAAAATTTCTGTGATTTTATTACAAAGGCTGGTATGACCCCCCCTGGTAGTGTTATTGTTTAAGGATGGAATTTTATTACAAATGGCTAAATAGGATGAGTTTGTGTCAAGGGCGGCTATAAGGTGGGCAGGGGAGGCCAATGCCCCCCCCCATCATAAATGATATATGAATTACTTTGCAAATATGGACAGGGGGGCAGGTGCCCCCATGACGACCTGCATGCCCCCGTGTTGGCCTCCTAAACACATATGCTATATGTATCTGAAATAAATGTATCATTATCAATCCATTTTCCAAACAGCTTACCCTTTTTTATGGGTTGCAGGGGGGGGGGGGTCCAGATCCTATCCCAGAAGCTACAGGCATGAGGCGGGGAACAACCCAGGACAGGGGGGGGGCAGCCCATCACAGGGCACACTCACACACCATTCACACCTAAGGGCAATTTTAGTTACTCTCAGCATGTCTTTGGACTGGGGGGGGGGGGAACCAGAAAACCTGGAGGACACCCCACACTGACACGGGGAGAACATGCAAACTCGACACATGTGACCCAAGCAGAGACTCGAACCCAGGTCTCAGAGGTGTGAGGCAACAGGGCTAACCACTGCACCACCATGTCGTTGTTTATTATTATTATTATTATTATTATTATTATTATTATTATTATTATTATGATGATGATGATGATGATGATGATGATGATGATGATGATGATGATGATGATGTTTATATATGTGGGCTAAAATTTAGTGCACTGTGAACAGGTGAAACACAAATGTACGTACGTTTTCTTGATGAACTGTTAGCATGGATGCAGAGGGGGGTCGAGTCGCTTCAGTTGGTGAAACGTTAACGACAGAAAAAAATAATCAAGTGGAGCCAAGACAGCCTGAAGAAGAACTCAGAGCGAGTTACATATTTGTAAAAACTGTATAATATAACTGCAAAACATTACATGAACAACCTATCGGTTTTTAAAATTGTCTTTCTGCTGGCAATCTTATTTACGTATAACTTGGAGGACAGGAAGGTCAACTGCACCTAACCCCCCCCCGAACAGAACAACTGGGCCCAGTCTGCAACCCCCCCTCAACTGAAATTAAATGATCCAGAATCGCCACTGGCTTGTGAGCTGTGGTCAAACTAGAAGACAAATAGGGTCTACAGTTGAATTATTGTACTGAGGTGGGGCTGAAGTAATCATTTAGGGTAAACATGGGCAGGAGTTAACGGTTACGCCCCCTGGCGTCTGTTTGTGTTTCGCTAAGCAGCAGGCAGGATGGGCCGCACGGCGCGCTTTCATCGGCCATTCCTGCTATTGCGGGCTGACGTAGCCAGCGGCATCTCTGCGGTAACACGTGGTGGGGGCGGGGGGGTTGTGTAGAGAAGCACACGCACCTGCGAGAGGCGGATGCCTTTGGGGAAGCGGCCTTCCGGAAAGGAGGCGGAAAACGTGCGAGCTGATCGCGGGTCACGCCGAACGCAGCGCCGATTTCAGATCCCACACGGCGGAAAGTGCCGTCCGGCTGCTCTGCGTAATTCACTTAGAAAAGATATTAACTATGTAAGTATTGTTTAGTTAATACTGTATGTTCTAAAAAGATAAATAAAAAACCTCAAAAGTCCACTGCACTGGCCGATAATAATTCCATGACTTTGCATGGACAATCATGAAACAGAGTACAGGACCGAAAACCACATAAAATGCTGCTTTTACACATCAAAATAACGTATACAATTAAGAATAAAATACAAACGCAATAAAATACAAAGTAATCAAAATGGAAATACGACGAAAATGATATTACTCAGCCTATAATGTATTTTAATACAATTCATACTCTTTTGCCAAATGACAGTGTAATTGTATTTATATGGGCATTTAAAATTGAAAGTGAAATTGAAATTATGCAAATACATGACTCATTTTACTGCTGTATATGAGTAACCAAAATTTTTATATTTTGCATACATTTATATACATGAAACTGCCGCAGCTAGAAATATTTTAAACCACAAATTTTTATTTCAATGTGGTTTTATGCGTAAAACAAAATATTTAGGCCTACCGTTTTTTAAATCTTTTTCCGTCATATGTCGTGTCATATACTGATTTATATATATATATATATATATATATATATATATATATATATATATATATATATATGCGCCCCCCCCCGTTCCAACTTTCATATATATTATTTATATATAAATAATATATATAAACGACCAAACTTAGTGAAATTCAGTTTTGTTTTAACCAAAATGACCAGCACGAACTCTGGAGTGTATTTCACGGCGGGTACCATTTTCCCTTCTACCGGGGCTTCGTGAGCTGGGCTTCAACAGTCAGTGTCCCCCGTAGGTCACCCCGTAGAGGCTCCTGCCGTCGGTGACACATCAGTCTGCACATATACCGCATTCATGGTGTATTTGTATTTTTGTTATTGTTTGTTTTTTTTAGTTTTTTTTTTAGTTCTTACATCTTTAAATTATTACCACGTCTCTGTCCCTGTCTCTGCGTTTGGGAATTGGCCCACTTTACAAAGCGTTGCGGTTAGATTTGGGAGGGGGGTGTCGAGGTGAGAGTTTGTGCGGCGATGCACGTCCACGCCGTATCCGGGGGTGGGAGCGGCCGTGCGTGCGCGTGAGACCCGCTCGTGGGCCACTGAGTGACCGCGTGCTTGTTTCCACTCCCTGTGCTTGAACGAATCTCCGACGCTGGACATAAATCCACTAGTGCGCCGTCTGTAATGCAGGCTACCAGTGTCACTTATCATCGTGTGTGCATCTCTACAATCACATATCGGCTACCTTGGTACCTCTAAACGGTCACGTGTCTGTGTGTTTGTCTCCCTGTATAATGCGCTTGAATATACCAAATGCACTAATATTTAGGTCTACCGTAAGTACTGGGTGAGACATATTTCCACTTCAACAACAGCTTGTATAAAAATGTCAAATTCTACAGTGGGCCGCATTTTGTGAGACTGCAGCGGATCCCACGGTAGTGCGTTTTCAGCAGCACCTCGTAACAATTGCCCTGAGGGGTGTCTGTTGGGATGAGCAGCAAGCCCTGGTAGTTTGCAAAGGCAGTGACCACTGTGGGTGGATCTGCACGGAGCGCTCGCGGTATCCGCCTCAACAACAGTAAAGCCGGTGCAGCGCGCTCTTCACAGCTGACTTGGGAAAGTCGCGCGTGTCCCCGCTTGACTTACGCGAACGAGCGGAGCGTGTGCGCAGCTTTTGCACCTCATCCAGGTCTGTCCCCCGAGCAGACCGACGGAGCTCGGCACGATACACACAATCCTCGTTTAAGCTCGGCAGCTGCGCATAGAACTAATTATGGAAGATAGCAATCATAATTTCGGGGCCTCATTTATTCAGGTTTCAGTTATTGATGTTTATTGCCTCTTTTGCATCGCGATGCGGAACTTTGAACTTCGTTTCTGTGCTGGAAATTATGCGACTTCGGAGAGGGGCAATGCCAGGGTCTCACTCGTAACTGACTTCATTCACCGAGCTTATTTTAATGATGAGATTTTATTAAACGTTTCAGTTTGCTGGTTCAATTTGGTATTTGCAGATGTGACAAAAAAGGGATGAAAAACGTATGAATCGTGTGCCTAAATCCGGTGGAGAATGGGAGAGTATAAGAGAGCGACAGACGGTTTGAGAATTGTGCGTGAGTTCCCAGTACCTTGACCACTACGCCACCAACCGGTGTGTGCGTCTCTCACATTAATACCATACCCTCATACGGTGTTCGTTTTCACGTGCACACTCCTGATTTCTACCCTTGGTATTTGCACCCCAGTTACACACACAGTGTCAGTTTGCATCGGCCCCACTTTTGTTCCCACACTCCATGTTGACAGTAATTGCACGCTCACTGATTTTCATTTAACAAGTACGTCACTTTCATTTCCAAATTTACACCAGTGTATAAACAAAAACAATTCATGCATCGCGTAAAATTTGCGTTTACAGTTTACTACGTGTTTACTACTGCATATTATATATGTTCCCTGTGGTTATCGGTTATCTTTTTAAACTGGCACAAGACTACTTTTTGTTTCATACTTTCGCTACTTTCACTGTTTAATTGGTATACCTATATGTTGCAGTTATTAATATCACAAAACATAGAATATGTGGTACATTTTTAATAGATGGTATTGCTCATGTTAATTAAAGGCTATTTTGTTACAACTTAGCGAATTTATATCAGTTGCCCTTCTTTTTACAGTCGTCGTTATAAATTGTCCTTTGGGTGCCCTGAATGTTCTGTATACATCAAAATTAGCTTTTATATATATATATATATATATATATATATATATATATATATATATATATATATATAATCCCTTATATATCACAAAAGAGAACACAAATGCAGCTCCACTCACATAGCGACATCTAAATCCGTAGTGGAGCCTCAATGCCCACAATTCGATCAGTGTGAACGGGGCTGGCCATTTCGCGGTGACAGTCCCAGTGTAACCAGCAGCGAGAAAATGGAAGTTGTTTATGAGGCGATAAGCGTGACACAATCTCCCGGCTAAATCTCCTGATATTTATTCAGCATTAGTCTTCATCTCAAATCTTTTCTCTCTTTCCTTCTCTTCTTTTCCTTTCACGCACCGGAGGGACGTGCCGTGAATGAATGTTCCCCCTTTAAAATATTTGAGCAATACAAAATAAAAATGTAATCATATTAAACGTAATCCGGAGGTACGAGTGAACTACATGCATCCCTGATTAGGGGGAGGGGGTAATGGATTTTTATAAAGCTGTACCTAAAGTAACTAAGTTTAATAAGCTGCATTAGTGGGCATTAAGGCAAAACTCAAAAGTATATTAACATGTCCCGTTGTTTATATGATAACTGGAATTCAATTTTCTGACTTCCCGCTGTAATGGGATTTCCGGCTTCACGGTTTGCGGAGGAGGACGGCGAGGAGCGTAATGTGCGTCTTTAAGGAGCGACGGCCGGGACTGCAAGTGTCCCTCTGGGGACCGGAGAGGGCAGCGTTCAGGGATAGGTCACCTGGGGATGGCGATGCCAGATCATCCGCTCGTGTAAACATTCGCATGTAAAAAAAACCAACATGCAAGCTATTAATCAGTTAAAGATTGGGAGTATGAGTTTAATTGGATGGATGGATGGATGGATGGATGGAGTTTAAAATGTGGACAGTGGAAATGTGGAGATGTTTTGCTAGATTGACAGGTTTAAATTACTCCATATGTGCTTCTCTTTGCTACTATACAACCTGAGCGTCTTGTAACCCTTACCCTGTTTTTTATGGATAAATCTCTGAACTAAGGCTTAATTGAAGAGACACCGTAATACGAGAAGAAGGTTGTATGGATGTGAATGCGGATCTGTATAAATGTAAATTACGGAGCAGATTCTAATCAGATCTCTCCTCACTATGAATTCTGCACCCAAAATGAATCTCATTTACATAAACGGCTGGTTCCTATTTTCCGTCTGCATGCATCTATTCGAGCCGTACAGTAAATAAGGGTCTGCAAAAGATCACGTTTATGAATTTCTGACCGCGCATTTTCACTCCTATTATGTGTGCTATGCTTGTGTAAACAGCACGAACAAAATGCCAGAGTGTGCTTGTTATCGATAATTTAATCGCTGATTGAAATAACGTTTCAGCCATTGTATGAAAGAAAACAGGTAAATATAGCTTTATTAAAAAAAAAAAAACTTGAGAAAAAGACGCAACGTAATGTTTCTGTTCATTACACCCTCCCCACGAACGTGACCCACTTGAGTCAGTAGCCTAAAATCAGGCCTTTCAGCGCAGATTATCTTCATTCACTGGCGTGCGGTATAATGCCTGATTCTGCTAGTGCCTCATACTCATAACTCGCTTTTCAGAGCAGCCCGCGTGTTGCTGCAAATTGAATACATGTTAGTTTTTCTACTTACAACAGACACACATTTGTCATTTAGCCTGCAAATGAGCTTTAATTCCCCGGTAAATACGAAGCGTAACTCTCCGTCGTGGTACTAATCTGTCTGATTTCTTTTTCCGCGGTGTCCCGTACAGGGGCCTCCCCCCTCCGGGACCTCGCCGTTGTTACCGAGCCCGACATACAGAGACGGTTCGCCGTTTTAAGTGTCTAATTGCTCGACGGATCATTAGTCTGTGGATAAACACAAGCAGTGTGAGTGACAGGTTTTACCAAAAGTGCCCTTATTTAACGAGAGGTTTAAGTCGCAACTTAATATAGCCTAACTCCTAAAGTCTGAACGCTAGTTTTATTTAGGCCGCATGTAATTAATACCTTAAGATGGTTTGCTGATCGCTGTCATAAGTTTGAATCAGCTTGGTTCATTTTGTGTGTATTTTTTTGTACATACATATTGCTTTAATTTTTTTGTACTAATCAGATCGTGGGGTCGCAGCCTGCTGCAGTGGGTCACACTGGGTTCGAGTCCCCTCTATGGTTCCATGTATGTGGAGTTTGCATGTTCTCCTTGTGTCATCATGGGATTTTTTTCTGGGTACTCCGGTTTCCCCCCCACAGTCCAAAAACATGCTGAACCTAACTGGAGTTACCATAAGTGTGAGTGACTGTGTGTAAGTGACTGTGTGTAAGTGACTGTGTGTGATTGTGCCCTGCGATGGGTTGGTGCCCCATCCTGGGTTGTTCCCCGCCTTACACCTCTGCCCTCTGACCCTGAACAGGACAAGCGGTTATAGAAGATGGATAATCAGGTCATTTTTGAGGCTATAAAATAGAACAGGGAAAGACAAATGTTAATCAAAGTTATATGAAGCTAGACAAAACTGTTCAAAATGAGAGACAAATATCTGGACAGCTGAGACAAGCTTGTGGTTGCAGATTTGCATACGGAACCTAGTGGTACGTTATGGTAATATGCAGGTGTTGACTAACCTCTGGGCCCGTGTCTTAAAATGTACTAATAACAAAAGCCGGCCTTGCATCTCCCAGGTGCATGAAAGTCATGCATGAAATTCTGTGGGGAAAGAATTCTGGGACACCCAGAACGGTTCCCCATTCCCTAGCCGGTGGGAGCCGCCCAGGAGAGAGAGGTCATGCCTTTTGTGGTGCATTATGGCTGCCAGACCTGCTTTCCAGGCAAGTGTGAGGTCTGTGCACGGGAGCGGCTGGGGTACTCTGTGAAGCTCTGGATCCTAACTTCACATGCCTCTTCTGGGTTCTGGCACTTTACCACGGATAAAACAGTCCACCGTCCTAAACAGGATCTGCAAATCCTCAGCTTCTCTCATTTTGGCAGTTTATTGCAAATATCCAACAAGCAAACGTAATTTTGCTTGTTGGATACTCGTAATTTTATCGAGACATGCTCATCTCACTGGACAGTTTTTCTGCTATTTGTTTCGTCCGTTTAAAACGGGACAAAACGATACAAATTTAGGCAGAATTATTTTTACTAAGAGTGGAGAGAGGGAAGAAGGAGCGAGCTGGAATGCATGCAGGCGGACGGACGGGCGGGCGGGCGGGAGGATGCTTCTAGGGCTCCAGGAAATTAATTATCCTGTTGCATTGTGGCTCTATCTAAATTCAAACCAGCTTTATGAGGCTGCTCAGAGTTTAGATTGCATGGTACTGGGATATTTATTGATGCAGTAAATATTTAAATCTTACAACCTATAAATAAAAGGTTAATAATCAAAAGGCGTGTTCTGTATTCCCCTTAAGCTTCCCAATTTCCCCTTTACTGTCTGTCAGTACAGATAGCGGGGGGGAATACACTGTATTTTGATGCGAGGGTTTGGCATTAATCTGCTTGTTTTTTTTTTGGTTTTTTTTTGCTCCCCCAAAATTAGAGAGGCAACACGTTACCCCGTCGTGCAGACAAAGGCCTTTGTTTCTCTAATTTGTGACGAGCGAGAGGGACGGAGGAAAGGGGACAATACCTGAATGAGAGATGTGGGGGGGGGGGGAGGGGGCGTGTCTCAGTGCAGAGGAGCATACATGGGACAGCCATGCCCTGGGGACCACAGACACCCGTGTTTCACTTCCCTCCCAAACCCCCCCCGCCCATACCGCCAGACGAAACAAAGGGTTTCTTAAACTTCACTTCCAAGAAGCAGCTCCTCCCTTTTCTGAATTCATCTCGCCACCTCCCCGGCCTGCCTGGCCGCCCCCAAACTCGCAGCGGTCCCGGGGAATCCAAGAGCGGCAGTCTTGCGACGGTAGAAAAGTACAACCCCCCCCCCCCCACCCCCAAACCAGGGGTGCTCTGCCTTGGTCGGCCAAAGACCCCATAACTGCTAAACACCATGAAAGATCCACTGTATGAAATGAAATTAAATGCAGTGCAAAGAAATTTCATTGTTTTATTCATTTCAGCTGAACACCATGAAAGATCCACAGGACATACTCCTGTACTTTCCATTCCCTTCTATTTTGCCAGATAGTTATATTAATTAATAAATGTCTGCCGAAAGGACAGGACTCATGTGATCCCTGTGCTTCCATTTCATTGACGTGGAAATGTCCGTGCTTCCTGGGGGGCCAAAATCCTCAGAGCTGGTTTCCAGTGCCCACGCAGCAAAAAACATGCCCGCATGGCTCTCATTAGGAAATCTAAATAAAAACCATAACGCTCCCTAATTTAATTACCCCAATGGCAGTGGATTTGGAGGCTACCGGAATCATGCCCCTTTAACATTTTTATATATTTACCAGCTCCCCCCCCCAGCATGAAGAGGGGCCCCAAGGCCCGAAGCCACTGGCTGATAAATGCCAGCATCACCACCAATTTCCCTTAATGACAAATTTTTAATTTGCCGAACGGGTCTCTCCCCTTCGCCATGCTGAAGCAACGTGAAAAAATAAACTCTTCTTCTGCCTGGATGATTGTATGAGAAACATCACAGATTAAAGGTGCTGTTCTCGTCGAATAATAATAACAGTAAAGATCGTGAAAATATGATCTCCCTCCCAGCCTGATATCGCAGCACCCTGAGGACAAAATTCATAAAACCAAAATTGGAGTCGCAACTCAATGGGTTCATTGAAATGTTTTTACTTTCTTCTTCCAAGAGGAAAAAGAGAGGAGGAGAGAGAGAGGGAAGAGGGCAGATTATTTGGTGTTCTTTTGTGCAGGTGCGACTTTGCATGTGTCGTGTCGGCATCGCCTTTGCGAGAGGCGTTCCGCTTTTTATCGTCGTCGATTTCTGTGCCGCCTCTCGTTTCCTGAGTAACGACTATCGCCGGGAGTGCAATTTAACACTGGAGCCTAAAATCCTGCTGTAAACTGGGGGGGGGGGGGGCACCTCACTTTAATCTGTGAGGATGGGCCGGGACAGTGGCCGACGGAAACTGTTGCCGTAGCTATGCGAAAATACAAAAAATGCGCAAGCTTTAAAAATACGTTGCTTAGCAACATGAGCATTCCGGGAGCCCTCTGTGATGCGTTAAGGTCTCGCCCCGCATTGTGACATGTCGGATCAAGCTAATTGCTAAATTAAGGTATTCGTTAGGCTTGTTTTTTTTATTTAATTAGACACTGTGTAATATAAGAGCTGCTAACTGGGCAGCTGGATCGCCAAATGCTAATATGCTTTAAGGCTAACTGGGTATTATGGTTTTAGCCACCATGTCCCAGACAAATTACTGGGTCGGGCTTCGGGGCCAGATAGTGGCCCGGCAGCCGGAGCTTGTCCGTACGGGAGCTGTGCTCTGCGTGGCTGCTGGGTCTGGGGGGGCTTATTAAGATCAGGGCCGTGTGCTTGTTAGCAGGGCGGTTTGAAACGGCATTACCAGCTCCCAGTGGGCCCCCCCCCCCCGCGCCTGCCACCCCGCACTGTGGCAGAGGGGAAGCGGTCTCTTGTTAGTTCACACAGCGTCAAGGCTCAGCAGGTGTGGGGAGTTGGGGGGGGGGGGGTGGCCCTGGTGTGACCCCCTCCCCCCACGCCAAAGCCCCCGCCATTCCAGCAGATTGATTTGTTAATGACACGTGGGGGTTTATTTCATAACGTAAACTTTCTTCTAAAAGTGCGCAGGTCCACATGGTGATGATGCCGCGTGGCGGGAAACCTGAGTCCGAGGAGACTGGGGTGCCACTGGCGATGGCGTACGCCCCCCCCCCCCGCCCCCCCCAGGCCGTCACGCGGCCGTCTGCACGCTGATGAGAGCGGCCTGTTACCATGCTGCCGCCGTGCCGCCCCCCTGCTGGGCTGTAATTGCCCTCCGCCACGCGTCGGGATTGATGGGCAGGTTTGGCCACCTGCCCTTTTCTGCGCGTGGCGGGCTGTGGACTCGGGGGACCGCAGGGTCGGGGGTGGGGGGTGCTCATTCCATCACCGGCAGAACGGCAGCAGACCCAGAAGCCTCCGCCTGACATCCGAAGCCCCACCAAACTGGCGCTGGTCTCAGACCTGGGGACGTTGGTCTCCTAGGACAGGGAAGCCCGGGGACACCCTCAGCATTCTGGGAATTTACGCTCCGCTTCTGGAATAATTATCTGTGGAGAACGTCCTCCCCCCTGTCAGCTGGGCTGTAATTAAAATATATCCTGTAGAAACACTTGGCTGGGAACCCTAGAAGAGTCATTTAACACATTGTGGCAACAGCGTCTCCTGTTGGGTGTCATCTGGACTTTTTCTTTTTTTTGTCAGGACTGACTGTAGGGTATCTGTAGGGGATTTTTCTCAGTGTGAACCATTTTGATTCGTTTGGTACAGGGCTAATGAGGAGGAGGGGGTGTGGCTATAGGTGGGGGTGGGGTTTGTTAAGGATGGGAGAAGGCGGGGCTTGTGGGAGAAGGCGGGGCTTGTGGAAATACGTCGCCTCGGCAGCTTGATGACCCTGCCGCCTGCGGGGCCCCCGGAGGCCTCTACTGGAACTGCAGCGGCACAGCAGCCTGCCAGTAGACCGACAGAGATGTCAGAGCGCCCGATCCAGCAAGGTGAAAAAAAAGTAAGCAGGGTGAGCATGAAATGCAATGAAATCTGGCAGTTTAATCCATAATGGGCCTGTAAATGTATTGATCGAGTGCAGCGCTGGGGGAATCTCTCCCCCGTCGGGGGGCAGGTCGGGCCTCCGCACACGCCACCCTGCCCCATCCCACACTCATCTGTGGCTCATTACCCCCCCATCACCACAAACGCCTCATTCTAACAGGTGCTTGACAAAAAAACTGAATCTCTGTGTCTGTGTTTCTTATCGATTCGACGGCATTTGCAGAGCAAAGACATCCATCGTCTTAGAGCGACAAAATATTCACTCTGGTTGCCTGTATTGGACAGAACAGGACAGAGCTGGCGCTCTCCCAGTGTGTGGGGGGGGGGGGGAACAGGAGACAGGGCAGGCGGGTGGGGCAGTGGGGGGACACGCGGATGACGACGCAGAGCCATCCCTGTGCCTTCCATCCAGGGTTGTGATAATGATTCTGATGATGATGAAGGTTACAGAAACACTGCTGTCACAGGGGAATTATGGGTAAGTGAGGAAGCTGAGCTCAGGTTGATCCCTGCGGAGAAAAGCAACACAGTGAGAATATCCAGCTATAATGAAACGCCCTGTTTCTATTTCGAGCTTCTTGAGTCACGGGGGCCGTAGCGGGCGAGTGCGAGGTGGGAGAGCCACTCCGCAGCTGCTTAAGGGCGGGGCCACAGGGGCACCGCCCCCACCTGAAAGCTGATTAGACGCCAGAGTACTCACTCAACTATTCGAAACATATGATTGGCTAATAGTAATATTGACCCCTCTGAATGAATTTGCCCCCTCGTTCTGGCCCTGTATCTGCTTGATCTGCTTGCCAAACGTCCCTTGGGTTCAGCCCACTCAGTTTGCCCCGGAGTGCTGGACAGGGATGGGGGACTGAGGACAGGACTCTAAGCCACTACGAATAAGTCGAGCCGGTCCGTCGACTGACACGTGGTCCCAGTGAGCCCTGTCACATGTCCGCCGCCTTTGGGCAAATCACATGATTGGTAGGGGTGCACTCTGACGTCACGTTCAGACAGTCCAGCCATTCCACCTGTCATGTATGCCTAGGCCACAGAGGAATGTCCAAGAACATTCTGGAAAATACACAAGTCCAAGACAACAGTTGAAGGTGTGTGTCGGGGGGGTGGCTTCCTTGCCTATTTCCTCTTTGACACAGACGTGTCCTTACCCACCAAACGTGCTTTTTTGCACTTAATTACAGTCCTCCAGAGATTCTGAAAATGATTTTAATACAGAAAAGGTGAGCCGGGTAATTTAAGTGACGTTGCGGAAGCTTCTGAGCCAAGGTGCCCTTGGGTCCCTGACCAGGGAGGGCGGTGGCAGCACAGGAGCGCGTGTGCGGGGGTCAGCAGGCCAGCCGGCGGGGGGGGGGGGGGGGGGGGGGGGGGGGGGGGGGGGACGACACTCCCCGGTGCTGTGTTTACCGGACTTTAATTAGATTAAGGTCTGTCCACTTGGCCATTCTCGGGCCTGAAAGCCAAGCTAATGCCTTTGCTCCCCGGTCCATGTCCTGCCTTTGTTGAGCTGTACATCACCCCCCTGACCCCCCGTGTTCTCCTCTTTTAAGGCTTTTCTCCTCCACTCACCCCTTTCACTGGGGCAGCGGCGAGCAGGGCCTCTGCTCTACTCCTCCTCCTCCTCCTCTGTTCCTCTGCCTTTCAGAGGGGGAGTGTGGGCGTCGCCCTCTCCGTGCAGGTGTGTGTGTGTGTGTGTGTGTGTGTGAGAGAGAGAGAGAGAGAGAGAGAGAGATCTCACTGGGTCTCGTCTCTCACGTGTGCTTGATACCTGCCCATCCTGAGGCCATGCTCATGCAGTCATTTACATTTACATTTACATTTACAGCATTTGGCAGACGCCCTTAGCCAGAGCGACTTACATAAGTGCTTTAATACTCTACAATGAATTTTTCCCGATACTAGCTCAATAAAACCAAGGCTATGAATACCATCGATCTAATACTCTGTTGGGAAAGTGCATTTAAAAAAAATTTTTTTTTTTATAGGAAAAAACTGAGTATAATGCCAGAAGTGCTAATTCAGGTGTTTCTGAATGTCATCAGGAGGCTGTTGCATGTGTAACCGTGGTGACTGTCCATGGCCACACCTTGCACACCTTGACCGGTCACAGTGGTGCACATACCTGCACTGAAACAACAGTCATCAGGAGGCTGGGATATCAGCCCCAAGCTCTGCAGAGTGTCACCCAAGAGAGGCGCACGTCACACCATCATCGTCATATTTATTACTGTTGTTGCTGCTGCTGTTTTTTTTTTGACATATTACAGTTCACAGTGAACATCTCTCCCCGCGTCCTGGCACTGCAACACGGGGCAGCTCAGACTACCCCAACAGCCCTCCTGTATCGGCCCCCCCAGCCCACGCATGCCCCCGCCCCTATTCCCCGGCTCAGGCCCTCCAGCCCCGTCCCCCCCCCCCTAACTTGCACAGCCCCCATTGTCATGTATAGGCCCGCTAATCCGGCCGTGTCGTGCCGGTATCAAACACGGCCCCGCGTCAGGGGCAGCCAGCGAGCTCTTCCGCTTCCTTTGTTGGGGGAGCCGCCTTAATGGCAGAAGTCAACAGGGCTGCACAAAGGGAAGAAGGGGGGGGGGGGCGCCTGTTTAATGGAGGCCGGCGGGGAGGGGCCAAGGGCCAGGGGGACAGCCGGGGAAGGGGGGGCAGGGGGCAGCCGGGGGGCTTTGATGTGTTTTGGGGCACAGATGCTTCCTCACACAGCCCCACACACACACACACACACACAGCTGCCCCCCCCCCCCCCAAAGCCAGGCAGGCGCGGTGAGGCTGCACACCCTGGGACAGCGAGAGGCCGTGCTGTTACACTTCAGGGGGGTTGTCAAGGGAGACAGGCGATGGGCGGAGCCTTGCCAGCTTTCTCTGAGTCTCTGCATGGCTGTATGTGTGTCTCTGTAAGTCTCAGTGTCTGTGTGTGTCTCTATCTCTGTGTGTCTGTGAGTCTCAGTGTCTGTGTGTGTCTCTATCTCTGTGTGTCTGTGAGTCTCAGTGTCTGTGTGTGTCTCTATCTCTGTGTGTCTGTGAGTCTCAGTGTCTGTGTGTGTCTCTATCTCTGTGTGTCTGTGAGTCTCTGCATGGCTGTATGTGTGTCTCTGTGTGTGTCTGTAAGTCTCAGTGTCTGTGTGTGTCTCTATCTCTGTGTGTCTGTGAGTCTCAGTGTCTGTCTCTATCTCTGTGTGTCTGTGAGTCTCAGTGTCTGTGTGTGTCTCTATCTCTGTGTGTCTCTGTGAGTCTCTGCAGGGCTGTATGTGTGTCTCTGTGTGTCTGTGAGTCTCAGTGTCTGTGTGTGTCTCTATCTCTGTCTGTCTCTTTAAGTTTCAGTGTCTGTGCGTGTCTCTATCTCTGTATATCTCTGTATCTCAGGACCTCTGTGTGTGTCTATATATCTGTGTGTGCCTGTATATCTATGTGTCTGTGTATCTGTCTGTGTATCCCAGTGTGTGTGTCTGTGAATCTGTGTGTGTCTGTGTGTGTCTCTGTGTATCTCTGTGTTTGTCTCTGTGTATCTCTGTGTTTATCCCCGAATGTGTATCTTATCACCACTGCTCCCCCTGCAGGTCTGGCCTCCTCTCTGTTGCATCTCTCTTCTTCACTCGCACCCCCCCACCCCCCGGCACGGCTGGCTCCAGTGTGTCACCCATTACTCTGTGTTAACTGCACTCCACTCCAGTGGCACTGGCTACTCACTGGCCCATTCCACCAGCAGAGATGAAAACTTGTTTTTCTCCCGAAAGCCTGTTTATCCACTTTTCACTTCAGCAAAAAATCCTCCCCTTTACTTCACTTCTCAGCTGTTTGTCTCTCTCCCTCCTTCCCTTCCTCCCGCTGCCCCCCCCCCGCTCCCCCAGGAGAGCTGGTGTTCATGGTTAATTAGCCACACGTACACCAGCGCTCTGTCGGCGGCAGCGGTGCCGGGGACAGCAGCTTCCTGGAAAGAACCTTTCCAAGCGTTCAGGCTATTAGTCAGCTGGAATTCATTAGCTGACAAAGTGGCATCCCTGCCGGCCCCCCCCCACCCCCCCGCTCTCTTATTTTCCTCCTTTTTATGACTCTCTCGTTCTGTTAATTAGCGTACCTGTGAGACAGACAGGTAGCATCTGTCACGCGTGCTCCGTCCCCCATCTCCCTCTCCGGTCCTGTGGCTATCCGTGCTCAAGGCCTCATCCACGCTGGGAAGCCTTCCTGCCCCCCCCCCCCCCCCTTCCCTTCACCGGACGGCAGTATCCCTAAGCCAGGTTAACCAGAGCCGTCTCCCCACCCCATGTGCATTTCACCTTAGTGGGTGTCATTTTTCCTTCCCGCCTGCAGGAGGCGATGGCGAGTTCCTTCAGAGTTTCGGATGCTGTGTGAACGGCTCGCTCACCTGGTGCTCCTGGATGGCCATGGAGTCCAGTGGGTTCACCGTAAGACAGGAAAACACAGGCTGGGATGCTGTAGGATGCCCCACTGGCTTGGAGGATGCTCTGGTCCCTGTTGGAAAAACGCCTCTATGTCACCTTCCTTCCAGAGGGCTGACAATAGGCCTCCCCTGTGTGGTCAGCACTGGCTAGCACTGGCTAGCACTGGCTAGCTGAATAACATCAGGCTTTATTTCCTCCCAGCCGGTATTATTTTCTCTATACGCCCCCACCTCCACCGCTGCTGTGTGAGGTCCCCAGGGTGGCCTCGCTATGGGAAGAGCCCCCCCTGAATCAGCCGTCCACTCGGCAGTCAGTGCCGTGTCAGTCAGCCGGTGTACGGATCCACACGTCCCGTCCTGCTCTCCGAAAGCATCAGCCTCTGCTCCGTCGTCCCTGGTCTAGCCAGGGCCTGCATGACATCCTTATGCAGCAGCACCCCACGGACATGGTGAGTCACTACTCTGTTGTCTTACTAGCACTGTACGTGAACATAATGTATGATGCTTCTTTACATCGAACAGTTATAAAATCTTGAGGGATCTTGCTGGGCATGGAGAACCTCATTTCAGCTCATAGATCTTGGTCGGTTTCACCTAGTGGCAAATAAATCAGAACTCAGACATGATTCTGAGAGGTCATATCTTCCGGAGCTTCCGGAACCTTCCTTCATCCCGCCAGCCTCCAGCGTTCACAAAAGCAACGGTTCTTTCCTGGCACGTCCCAAACTACCTGCGACTGCCGTGTCACCAATGAACCACATTAACCGTACAAGCTGAGGGCTCCCCTGAGCGCTGACTGTGCTCCGTTCTGCATGAGTAGGCGAACATAACAATTTGAAGTTAGATGAACGCCGGACAATCACTCTACACTTAAATACTCCGGGAGACTACGGCGCGTCTCGGAATATACCGGAACGAGCATTCCGCTGCAACATTTACCCTGGTGGCCTCCTTCCATCAGTATTCTGTTACCCTCTCCTCTGCTGATCTGTTTCAGCACCCAAAGGCTTTATAGTGAAGCCCCTTTAAGGAGGCTCCTTGTTAAGAGAATCTCATATCTACTAAAGAAAGCTTTATTCGATGTAAACAAAGTAAACAGTCATAAATAAACTCCCAGCTACAGCCTAATGAATTACACTTGAGAAAATAGCACTGGACACAATTAGAACGTGTTTAAATTGTCAGCTTTGCATAGATGCCACACGGAATCCACACTGTAAATGATTAATTTCTGTTTTTTTTTTTTTATTTGCAGAGAATTAATTTAGGTTAAAAACAAGCTGTGTCAGCAGGCCATTAGGTGATGGGATTTAATGAAGTCTCATTTCTTGGGAAAAACAAAACATTTTGGCGAGTTTTCTCTTGCAAGCAAACAGAGAGCATAAATATACCCAAGCCTTCCTAAGGACCTTTAATTCCCCATGTTTCCGTTTCTGTTGTCAGTAGCAATAATATATTCCTTCTGTGTTTTCATCATCGGGCAAGGCTGAATATTTTGTTTTGGTGTTCGATATGTTTGGTTTAAGTGCTCTGTTTTAACTGAAGCAAAAAATGATTAAGCCAAACACGTTTACACAATTTTTGCCCAAATACGACAGCAGGAACATGCTTTGATCACTGGCGGCAGTCAAACAATGGCCATTTTTAAAGGATGAGAATGAAAGTGAGAATCACGAGCACAGGCCCAAGCGATGCTGGGGGTCACGGCAGCGGGGGCTGCTCGTGAACGTCGGTGCGGTATTTCCGCGCACAGGACAAACACGGACCACAGTGTGCATGTGGCCCACGAGTAGGCCGAGCGTGACGCCGCACAAAGTGGTTCCGGAAGGTGGAATGATGGTAGGCAAACCTATATTTTAAATTTTTTTGCTTCTCACTGTTGTTCATGCCGTCGTTTTTCTTTCGACACGTCGCTGCTCCTGTAGCACTAGCCTAGACCACTGGCGACTGTCTTGACCCCCTACAGAGATACCAGCGGTGCCCTAAGACGCTCTTTTCGTTTATTCTCCGGCTGATCTTCGCTCGGCGTGACACCATAGACGCGCGGTGAGCAAGCAGCCAGCGCTGCATGTGGCTGTACTCCATGGTGCCCCCTGTTGGTACCCACCTGGCATCTCTCTGCCCACCACAGCCTCCACAGACACCCTACGTCCAGCGTCACGGACCTTCACCCTTCACTCTCCCCCCGTTGCTCTTTGTCTGGGGGGGGGGCATATTTAAGCGCCGCCACTCATCAGATAAACATTACGGCCTCTCAGTCCTACCTAATAACCTCCCTGTATTGTGCTTCTTGAAGACATTTCATTAAAGGCGCTGAATGTCTGAGGCGAGCCCCCCCTCCCGGGCCCCCTTTCTGTTTGTCTGACAGGGTCCTGCCCCCTCCCGCCTTCCGGCTGACACTGCGGTGGGGGGGCTGTAGCGCGGGGGCTACACCGTCCGCGTCAGTGGTGGCTGTGCCGTGTCAGGACAGGCAAACGAGTGTCACGGGACCCCGACTCTCTGTGTTTACGTGTTTGTATTTTTTCGTTGAGTCTGATCTCTCAGTGGGACTTGACCTGCAGTGTGTGTGTGTGTGTGTGTATGTTTGGGTTATGTATGTATTACATTGTGGGGACCAAATGTGATAAAAACCTGTTATTTTGACATTGTAGGGACCATTTTTCAGTCCCCACAAGGGAAACTCAATTTTATAAAGATCTATGAATGCAATCCAAAAACTAAAAATGCCAGAAGTCTTATATTTTGTTTGGTGACTTATGGAGAAGGTTAAGGTTGTCATGTTGGGATTAGAGAATACACCATTGAAATGAATGGAGAGTCCCCACTAAGACATGAATACAAACGTGAGTGTGTGTGTAGATGGGAGGGTGTGTGTTTATATTTCTGTGTGCGTGTGAGTGTGTGTTAGCTTGTGGAAGGTGTGAGTCGGTACACGTTTCTGAATGTGTGACTGTACGTGCGTGTGTGTTTGTGTCTGCTTGCATGTGTGCTTTTATGTGTGTGCGCTTGTACACGTGTATGTGAGTGTGCAGTCGCTCCTGTAGTCTGTCTGATTCCCCCCCCCTACCCCACACCCCCCAGATCCCTGTGTTCACACAACCACACCCGGCCTGCGAGTCACAGAATTGAATTCAACCACCTGGAAAAGATCTTGTTTCATCCCTTTTAGTCGGTCAATATCTCCTTCCCGCGCCTCGCGGCAAAAGCACCAGCCGTTTTGCCGCCGTTTTCCTTCAGGCATCGTCCCGGTAACCAGTTCGGATGAGATTTTTCTGATTTCTTTAAAGCAAATCTGTGCTTAGTCAGAGATCCTGCCCCCTTCACAGTGCAAATCAAAGGGCTGTCCTGAAATACTAAAAAAAAATCCAAAATTTTCCACATGAAATTTCTTCTGCTTCAGGGAAGCAGGTAATACAGACTGGTACACTGCAGCTTGCTGGCAAATCCCCACTGGGACCGGGCTGTAGGACCCTTGAGTCAGGCACTTAACCTAGACGGCCTCAGTAAAGCCCCCAGCTGTGTGACAGCTACAGGCAACCTGCTCAGTTTGTATTCCCTGACTTTGATGCAGGACTTATGATAAACAACATTTCTAATCTTAAAATAACTGCTGTTCTCCCCATTCAGGCAGCCGGGTGAGATACAAACCTAAACCTTTAAGCTGATTTCGTGTTTAGCAGAGGCAAAAAACACTGGATGGAGAGAATTTAACACAGAATCCGGGGAAGGTGTGAATGTTTCAAGGGAGGGGTGAGGTCTCTCTGCTTACCTGTGATTAATTGTTTTCCGTCCTGGGCGTTTAATTTAGGGTCGCTGGCTGGGCGCTATTTGGAAGCCTGTCTATTACCTTTAAGGGGTGTCAAATAAAATCCTTCAATTCACCCTCCAATCCCCGTGTCTCGTGAATATGTTCACCATCCAATCCCTGTGTCTCATGGATATGTTCACCATCCAATCCCTGTGTCTCGTGGATATGTTCACTATCCAATCCCTGTGTCTCGTGGATTTGTTCACCATCCAATCCCTGTGTCTCGTGGATTTGTTCACCATCCAATCCCTGTGTCTCGTGGATATGTTCACCATCCAATCCCTGTGTCTCGTGGATTTGTTCACCATCCAATCCCTGTGTCTCATGAATTTGTTCACCATCCAATCCCTGTGTCTCGTGGATTTGTTCACCATCCAATCCCTGTGTCTCGTGAATATGTTCACTATTCTATTCCTGTGTCTCATGGATTTGTTCACCATCCAATCCCTGTGTCTCGTGGATTTGTTCACCATCCAATCCCTGTGTCTCGTGGATTTGTTCACCATCCAATCCCTGTGTCTCGTGGATTTGTTCACCATCCAATCCCTGTGTCTCGTGGATTTGTTCATCATCCAATCCCTGTCTCGTGGATATGTTCACCATCCAATCCCTGTGTCTCGTGGATTTGTTCATCATCCAATCCCTGTCTCGTGGATATGTTCACCATCCAATCCCTGTCTCGTGGATATGTTCACCATCCAATCCCTGTCTCGTGGATTTGTTCACCGTCCTTAGAACCACCGTGTCACACAGGCCTCAGTCAGAAGGTTTAGGGTTATTGTGATTGTGTCAGACTGGCACCGGTTGCAGGGTGTACCCCAGCCTCGTGCCCTGTGCGGCCTGAAATATGCTCCAGTCCCCCCCGCATAAGGGGCACCCCCACCCTATCAGGCCGTGGACCGAGTCAGTGAACGGGGGGGGTGGGAATCGATGGCGAAGCAGATGAGCCGTTTTGGGGAGCATGCCGGTTGCTGGCCACCTCGATGTCATCTGTGTTATTAGTTGGGGGTTAATTTGCCGCAGAGGCTACCTGCCTCCCAGTGTCACAGCCTTTGTCTCCGTGCTGGGGGGTGGGGGGCATCGTGTACCTCCCTGCCAGCTATTTGTGACACTCTGCCAAGGAGATTAGTTCCCAAAATCCTGCCTGCCGACTCCCACAAAGCCTGTTTTAATAAACAGGGCATCCGGCTGGGTAATATCAGCCCCCCCCTCTCCCCCCAACCCCCCCACCTCGCTTCTGCGCAGCGCTCGTGTTAAAATCGACCAGCCAAGCAGAAAAACGCAGAAACCGATCCCGTCCGACAGCCTGTGGGCCCAGATGGAGGCTGGGCAAACACAGGGGCGGGGCCAATGAGGGGCGGGGCCAATGAGGGGCAGGGCCAGTGAGGGGAGGGGCCAGCATGGAACACGGGGGAGTGTTATTTAGGGACCGAGGACGGATGGGGCCATATGCACTTATGTGGTGCTGTTTTATTTGTCTTTGTGAGTGTCGGTGTGTGTGTGAGGGGGGGGAGCTTTGGGCACCCTCACGCATGTGATCTGTGCCGAGGTCCAGCAGGTCTCCAACCCTGCTGCTAGCTCCGTGACCCAGCGTTCGCTCACCCGCCTAAGCAGGGGAGAGAGAGAGAGAGAGAGAGAGACAGAGAAAGACAGAGAGAGAGAGGGAAAAGCAAACAACCCCCCCTCCCCCCCGCGGCACAGAGGCAAACGCTGGTAATTGGCAAAATCAATAAGCAGTTTTGTCCCCTAAGGCGTCGGCTGGCGCGGGGTGTGTGACAGGACTTGGGGGGGGGCTGCCCCGGAGTTGGCATACTGCTCCTTTTTTGGGGGGGTGAAATATAGACCTCAGCCTAAGAGAAAAGAGCGAGCAGTTTGTCAATTAAAAGATGTGATAAAGCATGAAATGGGTCCTGTCTGCGAAGGCCTCCTCTGGCCTGTCTGTGAAGGCCTCCTCTGGCCTGTCTGCAAAGGCCCCCACTGGTCTGTATGTGAAGGCCCCCACTGGCCTGTCTGTGAAGGCCTCCTCTGGCCTGTCTGCGAAGGACTCCTCTCGACTGTCTGCAAAGGGCACCACTGGCCTGTCTGTGAAGGCCGCCACTGGCCTGTCTGTGAAGGCCTCCTCTGGCCTGTCTGTGAAGGCCTCCTCTGGCCTGTCTGTGAAGGACTCCTCTCGACTGTCTGCAAAGGGCACCACTGGCCTGTCTGTGAAGGCCTCCTCTGGCCTGTCTGTGAAGGCCTCCTCTGGCCTGTCTGTGAAGGACTCCTCTCGACTGTCTGCAAAGGGCACCACTGGCCTGTCTGTGAAGGCCTCCTCTGGCCTGTCTGTGAAGGGCACCACTTACCTGTCCGCGAAGGACGCCACTGGCCTGTCTTTCATGCGGCTCTTCCGAGATTAATTAGCAGGGCTGTCTGGTGAAAAGGCAAGATCTTTATCACGGGGTGCACGGGCTCCAGGGCCACGGCCACCTCGGCCCAGTCCAGCCCGCCTGCGTTCCTCGCCCCTCCAGCCGTTTTTCCAGTCTTTTCCAGTCCCACTCTGCAGTTGGACTACTACCCCCCCCCCCCCCGGTTGACTGAGCACTTTCCAGTTCATGACCCCATTAACGCCCCCTGCCCCCCAGTATAACCCCCTCTCATCCCTAATCCACCCTTTGTTTCTTCCTAATCCCGACTCTTCCACTGACCTCCCCGTACCTGTGAACACTTAGAGTGTGCGGTGGGGTCGGCAGCTCAGGGATCCATCGTCACCCTGATCGCCGTGGCAACAGTGCCCCCGTTTTGGGATGTCCCTGGACCATCATGCAACAGATGCCCTGTGTGTCTAAGAGGGGCAGTAGCTCAACCTGGAACCTCGGGACGAATAACAAGTTGTTCCCATCAAGTTTTATCACAGTTTTAGCAAAAACTGTGAATCTTTCCTTTGCCAAACACTCCCCTCACCAAAGGTCCAAAGCTGCCACTCTTGGTAAATTTGGCTCAGTGTAAATTTTGAGATTTTTGTTCTTGCTCCTTGTCTACAGTGAGACCTCTCTGACCAGCCGCCATTAATGTAATTATTGTTTCCGTCTCGCTCATGTTAACCCGCTTAACGAATAGAAATGTTTCGCCAGGAAAGCTGCCTGGTGTTTATGGATGGGGAAAAAACATATTCGTGGAAGAACCAAATGCTCATGTCGAAGAATTTATTGTGTCCGTACCAAAATTTAAATAACGGGCTCTAATTTAAGGTCAGAACGACCATAACGGTCACGGCACTAAACAATATAAGAAATAATCTTTACCTTCCTCCCTGTGAAATCCCTTCTCCCGCAGCATCTTTGAGAAATCTCCGTTATTGTGATGTACATACCAGTGCATCGCCTCGGCTTATACACGCAGCACAAGGGACTAACAGGAGACCCGGGGGCGCCTACCATTGTTTCCGGCCAGGGGATTTTTTTCCCCCTCTTTTTCGATAAGAGCCAGAAGGCCGACAGAAGTGTAATGACCTACGTTGTACACTGGAAGGATTCATTTGTTTAAAGATCATGTTTGCACACGCCGCTTTGCGGATGAACCCCTCGGCGGCGCCGAAGTTCAAGGACCACAGCGCCATCTGCTGGCGCGTGACGGCGTTTCGCTGCGCCCCTGTAATCCCCGTTAGGGTAAGGCGTTGTAATATTGGAAAATACCCGTAATAAATACTATCTAACTCAAACAAGCATATTCTTATTTCCGCTGTGACTTCGTGCGTACACTTACATATTTACTTATAAAATGGAGAAGTAAAAAATATTCCCATTTGCGAGAGCGTCCTTAAATGTGTGTACGGCAGTAGCGATGGAGTAACAGTCCGCGTGTATACAGCTGTCAGAGTTTCTTCATAGTGAGGCATTTGGGAGCCTGATGGTATCAAATGCAGCGCTGATTGAGGTGTGGATTGTCAGCGGTATCAGTGCGCACGCATTTATCGATCCCCCCCAGCTAGAGGTAGTGATACCAGTGTGTCGGTATCGATCGGCGCCCTGGGTGAGTCAAGTACTCTCTCGGTGGATGGATCGCCGGCTTCGGAGAGAGATACGGGTGGGGGACATCTTGAGGCCGCGTGGCCTGGCTGAAACATCGCTCACTATGCCGTCTGCCGCCCCCCCTCGGACTCCCACGGTGTTCCAGACTAAATGTTTGGACGCTAGTAAACAAACTGTGATTGTTAAGATCACAAGTCTATACCTTCTTAATACCCTTAGGATGCACTGAGGGCTTTCTGCCATTACAATTTAAATGCTGATTATTATAATTGTTATTATAATTCTGTGTTTATGCGGATGAATATTCTTTTGGAACATATTAATAGATTAAGAGTAAAATACCCTTTTCAATGGTACAAAGTAGATCCCTCTTCAGATCTAAACCAGCAAATTCTAGTCCTCGCGTACCTCGCCCCTGCTGCCATCAGAGCATGCGCACTTGCCAACAGTCTTGACTCCCAGTGATGCGAGCCTGCGTCCTCTCCTGCAGCATCCCTGTCCAGTGCGCGGCCCAGAGTGCCGTTATTCTCACAACAACAGTGTGTCGTTCCTGACCACAAGGGCAGCAGAGTCGACCATAAATCGAATCGGCCAACAGCATAAAAACACAGGAGATGGTGGTTTCTTCCTGTCCCGTTTGTTAACTGCGCAGCAGAATTAATAAAATCACCAACGGAAATGTCACACAGGGGGACACGTGTGTTATAGTCCCCCGAATACGATCTCCCCCCTTCCTCATTACCTTTGTATCTACAACCCCACTTCTCACTTGAAATTTCCATTTTAAAAATCAGCAGACGCAGATTGGCTGCGCACTATATTTTAATTATATTTCAATGAACCGTAAATGGCATTTATTCTTTATTTCTTTACATTTGATTGTAGTAATAATGAAATGGCCCTTAGTTGTGTTCTTTTAATGAAATATCGCAGCCCTACTTCAGATACAAATATAATTCACTAACAATATAGGGAAAATCATGTATACACTATTAAGTAATAAAGAATTATGAAAGCATGATTCTTTTTATCATAGAGTAGGCCTATATTACATCTGGCTCTTGCTTTTACTAGCTTACTGATTTAAAGTAGTGAGTTAATAGTTTTCTGATTATTTTAGAGTTTGGAGATTATGTTCAGAAACTGGCTAATAATTTTTCTAGTGAATATAAGAGAAAATCGGCAGTTTTTATACAAACCTCGTGTTTAACATTTTATCATCACAATAGACAGAATACTGAACATACACTCTATTCTGTATTTTCATGTTCAGTTTTCTTTCAATTTGTGACATAAGGTTGGTGTTACAGTAAATATATATTTGTTATATACAGAAAAGAATCTTAAAATGTTTTCATTTGACAAATAGTCGAATGATTACTTGTATATACACATACTCCTGAGTCAAAGCTTAAGTTTGTTTGTGCGTGTGTGTGTATATATATATATATATGTGTGTGTGTGTGTGTGTGTGTGTGTGTGTGTGTGCGTGTGTGTATATATATATATGTGTGTGTGTGTGTGTGTGTGAATCGTTTAAACATTTGCAGTGACCCTTAAAAACATTACATTTTTAATCGACATAATTTACATGTTTACTGCTTCCATATACATCATTACTGTAAATTAACTTTGCTGAGAAATAATTATATAAAATAATTATATAAAATAAAACAAAGTTAGTTTAGCACAAATGCAATATATTGTGTGAAATGTTAATGTATGTCCGACACTAAACGGGTCTTTGAATATAATCGTTTCTTAGGTTTTAATTTTAATTTAATGTGAACTAATTTAATGTGTTTAATTCATAAATTATTAAGAACCAGTTCGCCGAGGCTCGACCGGACATTTAGCATAATTTTATTTATTTACATTTTTGTTGCTTTTGCTGTTTACCTAACATTTTGTAAGCATAACATGCTGCTGAATTAGTTTTTTATAGTTTAAATGTGTTCGTTTCGCTATTTAAAGACACCCCCGCATAGCATGTTGGCGGTCAGTACAAATTGAAAGGCGAGATTTCACCGTCGTCCTGCTGGCAATGCGCCGGTGGTTTCTCCTTTAACCAGATCACCCCATCTTCCACTTTTTCCTTTCACTTTCTTCTTGAACAACTCATGGTTTAATTGTGTATTATAGGTATATTTGTGTTTTTTTGGCGTTATGATTTAAATTCTTATTTTGCGCGTGGGTAGAGATTTTAAAAAAATCAAGATGAACATGAACATATTTTTGCAATATTTTATTTGCATTTGCACATATTAACATCGTAACATTAACTATTTGGAAATATGTATTATGTCTGTTCCAAGACCAGTTTTTATGATATTTATGTCTCTTACAGTGTGAATTTAGGAAACGCCGCTCCCTCTTTCATATTAACTGACAATCAACCCTTCCCGCTCCATCCACCCCCCCCCCTCCCTCCCTCCGGTACCACAGGCTCGAGGAATCCCGCGGAAAATGTGGTCGGTGACGCGAACCGTCGTGTCATTGGAGCGCCCTCATGTGGTGAAATAACAAATCCGCTCATTCAGCATCACATTCTCTGAATGGAACTGAAAAAGAATCCTAGTGAGTCTGCATTTTTTTTCCGTGAAGAGGAGATGGAGTACCTAACTGTTTATGCAGTACTTCAAAATACTTCAATGATTCCGTTATTTTAGGATGCATGGAATTTAAAACGTATGAATAGACATATATTTAATCATTTGCATGCAAAAACTTCTTTTCCAAATAACTTATCCTTGGAGATTTCTCATACCATGGTAAATAAATGATGTGTAATATACTCTGATCAGATTTAAATTGCTTCCCGAGATGTGCTAATGTAAAATAATAATATGCATATTAATATAATAATAATAATATAGTCCATATATATTATACATATAATAGGCCTATTTTTTTCTTATGGTTCAGGCTTCCATGGCCGAGTTGTTTGGGTACGACTTAAAAAAACAAACATTTAAAACACTGCTCTCGCTTTACCTCCACAGAGATTTACATCGTGCCCATAAGATTGCGGGTGACAGTCACAGGTGGACAAGTTCAGCTACAGCGGCCCAGTTGGGAGCTGGAACATGTGAAATTGGCCAGATGTCTAAACAGATGTGATTGTTGTGCGGTACTTTAAATAAAATTCTAACAACATATCACCCGAATATTTAATGGTGTCTATCTGGAACAAGAACATATTTAAAGCAGTATGTATTTCTTCTCGAACAGTTTTTAGCGCAGGCGTGCGCGCAGTAAAGCGTTTCCCGGTCTCGGTTTCCGCCTCCGCTTCGGTCCCCCTGCGTGCGAGCCGCCCGCCGTCATTCAGCCGCTGACAAAGGGTACCTCTCCGGCACGCCGCCGCGCACGGCGCCGAGCCACATCAAGCGCTAAATTATTAGCCTTTTTAATGGACTGGTAATTGTCAGCTAATAGGCAGCGTGGAGGAGCAATTAAAAAGACTAAAGACGGGGTTTTTATTGGCTTGCAGTGAGGTACGAAGCGGGGGCCGCGCTGCCATGGCCTGGCGTGACTTATGACGTTAGCACTGTGTGCGCGCTTGGCGTGGCGCGTGAGGCTCCTTGTGGGGCAGGGGGCGCACGAACGCTCACGTAGCCTGGTCGTCATGCGGGGTGTGTTTAAGATCGTAACTATAGAGGCCCAGCAGCGCCATTCCGCACCCCCCGGAGCCCTGCTGTGGTGCGGGACTGTGGCGGTCCCACCAACCCTCTGTTGCTGGAAGGAGGTGCTTCTCTGTGGAGCCAAAAACTGCTGGGAACAAATGCCTAAATTTACCATCCTTCAGTGGGAAAAATCATGTACCCCATGTCGTCTATCGTAATCTGTCTCCTATGAGGTGTAGTTGAAGGAGTGCAGTTTTCAAACCGACCACCACCCCCAAGCTTCAGATGGGGTACGGCCCGATGGGGCCTGACAACTCCGTCCGTCGGGTAGCACGACTCCACCTTTCAGTTCTGAGGGCAAGGGGCAGGCTGATTAATGACCTTTGCGAGGAGAGGTGATAAACAGAGCTGCCCCCCTCCATTTTACAGCCCCCAGGGATTAAATGCGATGAGGAAGCGTAAGATAGCGGCACAGATTGCAGTGCGACCTGAAGCAAGGTATTGAGTTGCACTTTCTAAGGCTAAGATAAATGCTAAACGTGTACAAATATAACATAAATGTATTAACATAACGTAAAGTAAAAATGTGTATTATAAGTTCCCGAGTTTTTATATGGAACATTTACGGTGGAATGGGATTGGCTGAAACTTGAAGTTTCGCAGATCAATCTGTGTGAGTGTGGATGTGAGTTCGGTGGGGGGGGACCTCAACGTGACACCATGTGGAGATACCCACCTCCCCTACCCACAAGGACTGACACTCCCTCTCACACGGGCACGCATGCCCAGCCCCTTCGCCCCCCGCCCCCCCAGCCAGGATCGGGAGGCCGGCCGGCGTTATCAGGCCCGCAGCAGACGCTGCGGCTCTTTCCGAGCCCGCCGTGCTTGGCCGGACAGGGTCGATAGCATTACAAGGTATTTGTGGCACTGCTTCTTTGAGCGGCAAGCGCTGCCAGTTTGCCGGCCTGATTTGAATTACAAAGGAAGAAGAGGCTGGCATGAAAATTGAAAGGGTTTATCGGCTCGTCTGAATCCTCGGGGCGGCCGGCTTATGGGCGCGGCCCATCTGCCTCCCGGTAAATACGGGGCCGGCGGAGGAAGCGGACGCGGCCAGGGAGCGCTTCGCATGAGCAGGAAGTCCGGTCACGGCGTCCGGCAGGCGCCCAGTTGACTGGCTGCAGTTACTTGGGGTTGCTGTCGTTCAGCCGAGTATTTTTATGCCGTTGTCTTTCGGCCACTAGGGGGCGTGATTCTCAACTAGGCAAATTGCAGCTGCACAGCGTGGTTGCAGCTCTGGAAGAGCGTGACCCGTTCTGCCGTTGTCCAGAAGGAGGAGCACGTGCCAGGCATGGTGTCCCCCCCCCCATCAGCAGCGGCCCCCTCCCAGACCCTGGCCCTAATTTCAGTGCGTTACTAAAAGGATTACGGCGAATTCCGAGCCCAGGCATCCGATCCCATTTTCTTCCGTCCAGGCAGAGGGCGGATTAAGATGATTCCCGCGTGGGGGACGAGCCGCCGGCTGCTGAAACGGGGCAGGAGGGACAAAATGCTAAGGCCTGCATTCCAAGGGGCAGCGAGAGGCTCCTGGGGCCCAGGGTGCGAGCTTGGGGGGGCGGATCAGTCATTCTCTGCTTTTCCGCTGACTGTCCGGTGAAGATAGCGGCAGCCAAAGGGAAAGTCTGTGTGAGGATTTAGTCGGGGACCCAGTGCTTTGTTATACGGATAATGGGAAATTCCCAGCTCATCGTCGGCATCTGGTTCAGGAAAAATGGGAAGCTGCTGCTTCGCCTCTAATACCCCCACCACCCCCCACTCCATTTCGGCCCCAGGAGATAAGTGTCCCCGAGCCCGGCTAATGTTCCCGGCTCCCGTCCCCTGGAACGTGTGTGAAATGCTCTCCAGTGTCACATCGCGTGTGGGAGCGCCATCCCTTTTAATCTGACAAATGAATCAGGCTCCTAGCCACATCCCTCATCCCCCCCCCCCCCCCCCCCCGGAGGACCATTTGCTCACACAGAATTCTGGGGGCTACCCTGAACCACAAAACACGACAAAACTGAAGAGTGTTGCTCTGTTTACCCTGCTGGCTACTCGGGAAGGTCTTCCTCTCAGCGCTCTTCCTCTCAGCTCTCTTCCTCTCAGCTCTCTTCCTCTCAGCCCTCTTCCTCTCAGGTCTTCCTCTCAGCGCTCTTCCTCTCAGCGCTCTTCCTCTCAGCTCTCTTCCTCTCAGCTCTCTTCCTCAGCTCTCTTCCTCTCAGCACTCTTCCTCTCAGCGCTCTTCCTCAGCTCTCTTCCTCTCAGCTCTCTTCCTCTCAGCTCTCTTCCTCTCAGCTCTTCCTCTCAGCTCTCTTCCTCTCAGCTCTCTTCCTCTCAGCTCTCTTCCTCTCAGTATCCGTGCCTAGCGGTGTGCCGGTAAACGGCCGACATCTGGACCCGGACAGTAATATATACAGATACTGTCCGGAGATGACCTCCCCCTGCACTCAGCCTGTCATGGCAACACCAGGATTTTTTCAAAGTCCAACCCCCCCCAGCCGGCTGCAGTCTGTAATGGTTTGAGCGACTGTGGGTGTGAGGAATCGCCCCACGCGCTTGTGTGTGTTGCCGTCAGACCGGTCCAGCCACCCGCCCCCATGTCCCACAAACACCACCGCATTCCCATCATGCATCACATGTGCCATGTGACTGGTGTGTTAGCCCTGCACAATAGTGTGGTGCCTCACTCACAAGCCATGTGCACACTTAATATGTATTAGTTTGGCCCATGCACCTTTGAGCATAAAAATATACGGCGTATTTAGATGAGCTGTTTACGACTCCACGAGGGCACGAATTTGGAAGAGGGGCCGGCCCCTCTGACTCGGCTCAGATAACGGGCTGGATTTTAATTTCAGAGTAATGAGTTACCTGGCGGCCCGTGCCCTCGGCTCTCAGACTGCTCCCCGAGACTGCCCTCCAGTGGAAGCAGAGCGGAACACACCGGGAGTGCGCGGAGCAAACCGGCTGGGTGACCAGGAAGCTAGCTTTACTTACTGTGGCCAGCAGGGGGTGCAGTGGTCAAGGGATTGTGGTTTTAATTACCATTTGGAAGAAACATAACCTTGAGGTAAGAACATAAAATCTTTAAAAATATGCATTTCAATCTGAAATAAAGTGCATATGCAGCAGAACAGACTGTCAGCTTGTGCTGTTTGGTTAGAGGGCCCCTTTAACATGCATAAATATATCAGGGCACCGAGTGGAAACTCAGCCTTAATATCGCTTTACTAATTAACAAAAGCCAGCTAAAATGTCACAGACACCATCTGGTAAAATATCATTTCAAGTTTGCCTCGAGTGTGGATGCAGGTCCTTTTTATGTTTGCGGGGTCTGGAGAGGAACGTGTAGTGGAATAAACTGAAGCAGCAAGAAATAAAACAACGGGCGGAATTAGTGGGCCGGAAGGAAAAGCCGCATCTAACGAACAGACAGATGCAATTAGAGCCGCGAATAGACGCGCCGTAAAATCCTAGTGCTGTTAATGTTGTGTCTTAGAGTACAGACAAATGTAGCTCTGGTCCTCAGTAAAGAACAAGATTCCTGAAACAGCTCTGGCGACTGGTTTAAAATTAACTTTAAAACCCGTTGGAGCGCTAAAGCGATGCAGAAACCAGTAGGACTTTGGAGGGTCCGGGGCGGGCAACTCCCCAGCACCGAAGGGGAGGCGGACGCGGGGAGCGGAAAGCTTCTCATCCCTGCCTGTCAGTGGGAGCGACGTGCGGCGGCTTATCGTGAAGCTGTCAGCTTCCGGACGTCGGCAGCCTTTCGGGGTGGGGGGGGGGGGGTTGATGCGATAAGGCCGCGCTGCCCCGGAAACAACCGCGGCGGCGGATCGCCGGCTTCGGCCGTGACGCGTCTCATGTTATCGCCGTAATGTCTTATTGCACAGGCTGCCATCTCCGGGGAATCAGCTCAACTTACTGCGTGTCAGGAAACCAATTTGCGCTCCGTCTCCGCGCAGCTTGTAACGCAAAGGCCCCCATGAAACGTTAATAAATGCGACGTTTCACACGCTTGCAGGCGAAGGGTCACGTGTAATTATACAAGATAAAATGCTAATTGCAGACGTGTGGATGTGACAGGATTGCGCAACATTCTTCCTGCGCGTTTAACACAGCTCCCCAGATGCTGAACTGCAGATGTTGAATTTCTATTAATTCGGGTCCTGAAACAACATATTATCGCCTTTACAGTCGTTAACCCTCCGGAAAACAGATAACACTAGTTATTCTTGATCTCGCTTTGAGAGTGGCTCCTTCGATTAGGTAGGAAAAGTGACTTCATTCTGTTTAGGAGCTGAGACAGACCCGGTTACACTGGATGCAGACGGGTGCACTGCTGAATAAGGACTGAAGTCCCTGGGGAGCGGGTCAGATGCTGGGAAATGCGCCCCCCCAGGGCCGGTCAATCCTATAGGCGGCAGCCTATGGCGCCAGAATCTGAGGGGCGCTGACTTGCCAACCAATTTCACTTTGCCTCAGATGGGGGGGGGATAGGGCGGCGGTGATGCTCGATTAAGGCGTCCCGCCCCCTGCATTCCACCCCCTGCGCCAGGACTGAACTGGACATTTTGGTCACTTTAGCTTTTAATGGGGCATCATGTGTAATTTTGATGAACATCACTCAGTTATCTGACAGCAGCCGAAACCCAGTTTAAGTGGCCACATTACCTGGTGAAAGTTGCCTTTCCTCTTATTATTACAGGGGAAAATAATAAATTACCCGTATTTCCTGTTTCATCATCAACTTATCTGTTGGTTTAAGATACAGTACACAGACTTTAAGACCGATTTACTAATGTAGGGCTCCTCAAATCAGGCCCTCGATTCCAAATCCAGGCCGTGTTTTCAGTTCTCCCAGGTAGGTAGTTTAGTAATTACTGATCCTGATTGGTCAGAGGCTTCTCACCTGGCTCACAGGTAAAGGAAGGCTGGAAAATCATCAGGGCTTGGCCTGTGACAGGCGTGAGTTGGAGAGTTCTGCACTAGATCAAATCCACTACATTTCCCACAGTGCCCCGGTTTCCCCTCCAATTCACATGAACGTTACGCTTGCTTGAACCCCTGAAGTTGTAGAAAACTCCAAGAAGATGGACGTACGCTAATATTAACAGGAGCTAATCTACATAGCAGATAAGGTGTAATGCCAATGTATTACATGCATGCAGCGTAGCAGGGGTGCATAAGGAAAACACATATTAACCCGTAAAATCAAAGGCATTTTAAGCACTTTTTTCAGGAAAAAAGGTTGTTGTAACTGCATATTTTGCAAGCTTGTTATTACTCTTTCCAGCTAAATTGCACACATCATGTATATGAAAATCAATAAATAAAGCATGTTAAGCAGGTTGGTTACTAGGCCTGTATATATATACACAACATATACACACAGTGAACCCAAACTCGATTCGTTCACGCGGGCTGGTCGTAACTCAGGATAGTCGTAAGTCAAGACTTTTTCCCATAAGAAATAATGGAAATAGGTATAATGCATTCCGAACCTCCCAAAGCACCCCTTACCTAACTTCTTCATAATAACAAAGATTACATAATGTGCACAATTTACCAGAAACACCAATAATTTTCCTAGTGTACTCACCAAAACGTTACAAAATGTGCCTAGCCTACCAGAAACCACAATTTCATACTGTGCTGACCATTTCTCCGTCGTCGTTTGACGTGGTGAATGTCATTTTCTGCATCCCTTTTATCAGCGCGGGTGGCTTCACCATGCCTAGCTACGCTAAAAACTCCAGGTCTCGCTTTCAAATTGTGAAAACACCCCTTACTGGCAGGAAATGTTTCACCATTATCACTCGTTGATGGCTTATCCTTTACGAGATCTGCATTTATAGCCCTAGCTTTTTCACAAATCATAGACTCGGATAGGCTATCACCTGCCATCTCTCTTTCGTTTATCCACACTAATAATAGCCTTTCTACCTCGTCTAACTCCGTTGATCCCAACTTACTAATTTGAGTAACACCTTTAGCAATACTAGCTTCCTTATACAAAGCTTTTCTGTGTGAGATTGTCGAGATGGTGGATTTCGACATGCTGTACATATTCGCCAGATCGGTCAGACGAATGCCATTCTCATATTTTTGCACAATTCCCGGCTTCTTACTAGCTTTTTTGGGGCCATTTTGATAGCAATTAGCGAAATTAATTATATAGGCCTACAGCACTGCACTGACCGAAATGACGTCCACAAACAGCCGTATCTGAGCTCAGACTGAAGCTTACAGATGCCTCTCGGGGCATCTCAGCTCTTTGTTTACAGCCGCACAAGCGGATACACGTTTTGGCCTCGACCACCATTCGGGTCGTAACTGAAGACTTTGGTCGTAAGTCAAAACTAAAATTTTGGTCGTAACCCAAGTTGTTCATATGTCAGGCCGGTCGTAACTCGAGGGTCCACTGTGTGTGTGTGTGTGTGTGTGTGTGTGTGTGTGTGTGTGTGTGTGTATATATGTATATATATGATTTTCTTTGTTGGTTTATTTTCAGATTTTTACTGTTTCATAGGCCTACACTGTAAATGCAATGTACAATGTCAGTGATGGCCATTTACAGATTTTATTGTACAAAGTACGTAATTGTAGCAAACCGTGTGATAGGCTTCCATATATGTTCTGTTCAAAGAGAAATAGCTAGTATATCTTTTTTTCCCCTATTTTCATTTTTAAAAACTATTTTAGTTCAGATATTACATTCTGCAGGTCATGTATCGCTTTCACACTTTACCCTGTCTCGTAAGGCGAGATCCCCGCATTGTTGTGTTTATCTTGCACAGATTTATAACCATTTGTCACCACATTTGTATGTTAATTAAATCAATCTCCGGATGCTCCTTCGACAGTGAGCACAATAGTTACTAATGTGCACTTCCTAAATGTGTAACCGAGGGAACTCACGCCGGCACCTTATAATCCATTTAGATTCAAACGATATACGTACAAAAAAAAAAAAAACACGGCGCAGATGCCTACTTTAAATAGTTATAGGAAAGCCGGTTAATTAATAGCGCGCATTGACGCCCCCCGCGCCAGGCGCGTACACCGCCCGGTAATGAGGGGGTGACGAGCAGGGCCAGGCTGGATCACAGCGCCGGGCGATAAAGGCAGCTCAAGGTCACCGAGGGAGCTGCCCCCGCAGGCCAATTTGCATGCGAGATGAGCCGGGGGGTGGGGTGGGGGGCCAGGACCCGGCGCTGATCTTCTGCCCTTTGTGATGGAGATTCCATCCCGCAGAAAGGGAAGCGAGGCCAGGGCAGCTCTGATAATGATGAACTGTTTTAATGGCATCCATTCATTCGGCGGCCGGCTACTCATGCGGAAAAAAGGGGGGCTATGTAAAAATGACGTTAGGAGAAAATAATTTGTAATCGTTGCATCGGGTGGGGGGGCTGCACTTTGAGGAGACATTAAGAGAAAATCCGTGCTTTGGTAGGGCTTACGGTCTTTATCGGCTGATATTTACCAAACTTACTGGAGCATGAAAAGCTTTCAGCGGCCGCGGCAGATGGGACGGACCTTTCCTAGGTAATGCTATCGCCCAGGTTATTACGCCTATATATTGATAGCCTGAGTAATCGCGGGCAGATATCGTCCCGCAAAATGCTGATTATTTGAATGTTTGTATGGGGAGGGAAGCCGGGCAGGCAGGAAAACGGGAATCATGAATAGTTTATTCCATTCAGCACTTGTGTCCAAAGCTGCGGAGAAATATCACTGTATTAAATGCCTCAAGTGGATTGATAATAGACCTATTTTCTATTTAATAAAATGGCGCTTTTACATGGTGCCGCTTTGGAAGGCGGCGCACACAAAGCAGCGCGCTTGCATCCATAAATAAGAATTAGCGCGGCCTTAAATCCTAAATGTCTGGTTTGACTGTCGTGCGCGCCGCCGTGGGATTAAGCGGCGGCGCCTGCGGTGAGGAAACCTGCCCATTTACCGAATGGGATTTGGGGAATGAAATGAACAAAATGGTCCCACTGTGCTGCAAGTGAATGTGTTCGTGCCTGTGTACCTGTCTGCGGACGTGGACATACCTACTATGCAATTTGTGATTTGCTTTTATGAACACCCTGTAATGTAAAACATGTGAGCGATTATGAATATGAAAACAAACGCTTATCAAGAAGGTGTATATTTCTTTACGTACGTCCACATTGCTGGCTCACAGGCCTTCATCTGGATTTTTGTCCTTAAATTTTAATGAATTTAAACAGATTTTTATGCCATACTGTAAATTGCTACCGGAGAATAAGATACTATAGTACAGAAGCCAATTGGGAGTTTAATTCTTGGGAGTGTATTCTGTTTACTTAGAACCAACAACACAAATAAGCATGATCGATGTACACGCCCTGTACAGGCAGGAAGAGCGGTGACCCTGTTCGGATCAGAATTACAGATAATTGCGCACCTGTAGTACTCAATCTTCACCACAACGGGGCAGTGCGGCAGCAAATACGCAAGTATTAAAATACCCAGATGCGTCCGTGTAACTGGGAGGAACAGAGCGGCAGTTCGCGGATTTCCTGCATAACTAATGAAAAGTATTCTAACGCACACATTACATGTCATTTGTATTCAACAGGAAACTTTTGGCTTTACCTGCACGCACTCCACACCATCGAGCCGTTCGGTAGTCCCCTCAACGAGCATGATGGCAAGAACCAAAGGGGTCAATTGGGGGGGGGCGCAAAATATAAATCCCGCATATGTAAAAGAAGGTGGTAAAACGGACTGATTCAACAATCCCAGACTGTTACGTAACTGTCTTACTTACACCCCAAACTTATGTATTTTCTGTCTCGATGGGCATGTGTGCAGTTTCCACAAGTGCACCTGGCGGGGGGAAATATACATACTGACAGCAATTCGTGTAAGCTTATTTATTATTAGTAGGTAGGCTAAGAAGGTAAGTATGGACGACTAAACAAGTATAAATAAATAAATAAACGAACAAATTATATATATACACACGCGCGCGCACGCACGTATGCATACCTCTAACCAATCCTGCACTGAGTGATGTTAGACCCGCCTACCTTAACATACACACAGAAATGAGTGGCGAAATCTGGAAAAACAGAAACGAAGAAATAGATTAATGTGTAGAGCTACGCCATTATCATGACCGAATATATACATGGATTTATTCATTTGTATATTTTACGGTTGCCTTGTACATTTCTTTACTTGCTTAGTCCTCCACAGCTGTCCCATTCAGCGGTACGTTTCCCTAAAGCTTCCGATACCAACTTACATAGTTGCCGCCATTCAGTTGTCAGGGCCCTAACTATGTAAGTTGCTAACATTGTTAGCAATTATGCCTTTAGGAAATGGTATCAGTATTCCTCGGTATCGGTGAACGTTACAAAGACTGAGATACTGACATTGGCTGCTTGTAGCCTGCTTTTGGTTAGCTAAATATGACTGTTAATGTGCCGGGGCTGAAGTGGCAGCGTTATATTTATATGGCACGAAGTAGAAAGAGCACACTCTAAAATAACGATTGGCGTTGTCAAGGTAACGTGATATGCTGCAATGTGCTGTCCCATTCCTATTTATACTATTTCGAGCCCTTGCGGCCTCTATCACTCAATCACTTACCAGGTGACGCCAGTTAAGTTTGTGAGGGTTCAGGGCTTAGGGGAGACATTGGGATTGGGCCACTGTATACTATGTACCTTGGACGTTCAGTCAGGTGTAACTCGACGTAAGAGTATTACTAAGCAATGTCACAACATAAACATGAACGGTAATAAGCAAGAGGCGGAGACATGGTTATGGTTATAAATATTCAGAATAATATTCATATTTTACTATGACAAAACTGATGAATTATTACGGTGTCTTTAAGCACAAGTTCACCGTCAGGATGCAGTACCTCCCTGCTGCCACAAACTAGGCAGGTGAAGAACGTCTTACCTCACCTGAACTTTACTGTGAGCTTGGAGGGAAGGTGTTAGCGATATGGCGCAGCGCCAGAACTGAGGTATTCACCAGACCTATGGGCAAATGTAGTTCTCTTTGTGCTCTCCCTTCAAATGACAAAATGGCTGCCGGTATGGGTTCTTAAATACTGTATTAAATGGTTTCTTTACTCTCCCAAATGTGGTGCCAACGATCCCACAATGAGACATGCCACAACACAAGCATCACTACAGACTTTGAAGGCAGACCCCACTGGCAGAAAGCAGATTTGTTCAGTTTTAAAAACAGTATCGTCAGCCAAGAACCAAATTTACTAAATTTAAATAAACCTTGTCATCATACCCATCAAGCATTGCACCAACAAATCAACCACTAGGAATACTTTCAGAATCACAAGCAACATAAGATGCGTTGCAGAATACAAAATACAAAAAATAAAATAATTGACATTCTGTTTCAACACTAGAAACAATATTAACCCCTGAGATTCCCAAACAAGATAATAAAAATTATATAACAGCAAATGTTACAATGTTACATCTTCACTGTGTTTATAAAGACTTGAAGGCACCTAAAATGCGACACAGCTGCAGACCGAAGACAGACAAGAAGACGAGGCTGAAAACTTTGCACATTTATGAACCCCAGATAAACCGGATCGCACAAGAACAGCTCTGTATGCAGGTTTGCACACACGCACCCGCATGTGCGTACACGCATGCTCCGCTACGTGCGCACAGGTAAAGGATATTTTTATAAACCCAGGGGAAGCAGAACGTGTGAAGCAGAGGTCACGCATTAATGAGGCTGCGGCACCGTCTAGTAGCCAGGACAGCGACTGGCTAGTAATTTGCCCTTAACCGTGTCCCCAGAAACCGCTGGAAAGACAGACGTATGAAAACGCAAACTCGCCGTTCTAAGCAAGGTTCTCTTAACTGTGACGCTTCGAAACAGCCGTCAGAGTGCAAAACATTTCATTAGTTCAAATTGTTTGTCTTTGGCTGTCCCGTGTACTGATGAACGATAACTGGCGTTTTCTGTGAAATCAGTGACTGTTTTTGTCCTTTTATACGCTACTTATATGCACATACATATATTGTAACATGTCTTTGCGTTTGTAAAAAGGAAAACAGGGCAGAGGCACAAGTTTGACACATCACACAAACCCACGGTGTTAAAACAGGGCAGAGAAACACCCAAAAAAAAAAGGGACGACTTAGGTTTGGTTTACATTCATTAAAAAACAAGCAAAAAAAAAACTTTAAAAATAAATGCACTTTAATAAAAAGATTGAATATAAGTATACTACCGATGCAACCTATTAAAGTTGGTTAAGTAATTCCTGATCTGTTTTCCCCCAGCAGTAAAACAAAATTGTGACGTTTCACGGGATGGATGGAGATAGGATAAACGGTCCACACGCATGTGGTTGGTTCCGCCCAAATCGCCCAATTCCCCGTTAAGTCCGAGAGTTAGGGACAGACCACGGAGCCCCCCTCTCTCCGTCTGTGGCAAGCCCCGCCCCATCACTTGTGGGGAGGCGGGGTTATTCTGAGGCTCCGCTGGCAGCGTCATTTGTTTCCGTCCAGTTTTCCCGCCGCCTGTCACTCGCTGTCAGACCACTGGATGGCCGGCAGGAGGCCACGCCTCTGTGCATACTCCAACACGGCCATGAAGCAGAAGTAGTACTGGTCCCACGTTTGAATGCTAAAGGCGCGCTGAGTACGCATGCGCCTCACAGTCCGCTGCACGTCCAGCGCACCCACGTCGTCCAGCCGCGATAGGCAGATGTCCAGAGCGCAGAAGGTCCCTGGAGGACAGTGAGGAGAGGAAGATTGAGGAAGAAACAGCAATAATCACAGCACACTGATAAAATTATGCGCCTGGCTCATTTTCTGTCCTAATATTTAGTTCTAGAACGAGCCGTAAAAAATACCTGTCCTGCCGATTCCGGCGCTGCAGTGCACCACGAGCGGAGGGCCCCCTGCTGGTCCGGTCCAGTCAGCGCACATGGCCCGAAAAGCAGCCTCCTGGTGCTGCTTGACCTGGGCCCTGAAGTCCAGCATGGCTCCGGCCGATTTGGGGACGCCAAAGTCAGGCCAGCTGACATACAGGTAATGGGCCACACTGCGGAGCTCCCCGGACTGCCCAGAGATCACATGACAGGTCACATGGTACAAGTGTCATCGTAAGGCACCGGCGCTAAGCTCACGCTCCTACTCACCACGCTGTCGTACACCTGCAGCTGGGACAGTCGGAAGTCCTGGAACATCCTGACGTGGACGTTCTTGACCAGAAAGCGCCCGTACGTGTCACTGTCACCCACCTCTTGCGGCCAGTACTGGCCACACTTCACCCGTCCGCGCTCCACCACTCTGTGCCAACACACGCAGAGACACACACATCGACCAGTGCCCACGGCCCACCAAGGATAACCACTCACGAAAGAGACGGCCCCCAACAGGCTCTGTGAGCAGAGCTTAATGCATTTGTTCTGTGCACACAGACGGTAAATTCGGGAGAGGCGATTCCCTTGGGGCTGGGCGTTACCTGGTTGTCATCACTATAATCAAAGCTCGCTGCTCCCACACCATGCGCCAGAAATCGGCAAACGTTTTTGGCAAAGGGCCTGCAACACAACGTAGTATTTTAGGAAACAGCAGGATCCGTCCCCGAAATGAACCAGAGCCATCGCTGAGGCCCCCAGGTTAACCTAGCAGGCCCAGAATCAGAGGTGCGTAATTCAGGTCCAGAGAGTAAGAGTCCAGACCTACCAGTTGAGAATAAAGAGTCACAGTCACAGAGGACTCAACTGGTTGAGTGAAACAAAATCTTGGTCTGGATTTTTACTCTCTGGACTTGAACAACCCACCACAGGCCATCGCCAGAGCCATGCAGCCCACTGGGCAACATAGGCAGCTGCCTAGGGCACCATCTTCTCAGGGGGCACCACCACCAGCATTAACCCCCCCCCCCAAGGAATAATGTGAAACTGTCGGCAGGGGGGGTGCCGGTAGTGTAGCTTGTCTAAATCACAACATGTGTGTCACTGTGGGACTGGTGGGGGGGGGGAATCAAAAACCTTACAGATTTTTAAAAAACAACGAATACCCCCAGAGACCCTCCCTGCAGGATGTGACCACTCACCTTGAGTTGCAATGTACGCGTTTTTCCGTTTGTAACCATCCATAAAGCTTGCGTTTATGTAATCCGACGTCTGTGAAAACAGAAATGAAAGCCATATGTAGCCTGGATGCTTTGGGAAATGATATTGGGCTCTAGAAACATGACTTAATACAAGACAGACGTGAAGGAACACTCTCTGGGCCTCCAGGAGACGGTTAACGACGGCTACTTGGTTACCAAGCAAAAAAGGTTGTTAATAGCACAAATAAAAGCCACAGGAATAGAATCACGCGGTCCCTTGGACGCCCGGTATGCACGGGCAAAGTTCAAAATAAATTTTCCGTGAAGAACAGCTTGTTCTCTGTCTGTACACGCCACCAAGACCGAAAATGAAAAAGAAGCACAAACAGACCGACAAGAAGTTTAACGCGATATCAGCCGATCAACAGCCGGTTAATTAAGATCAGGTGTAAAGATCGTTTGCTTGGGCCTGACTTGTTTGCGTGAACGTGATGTAACTGCATCAACCGCTGCTGGGAAACGGGGCTTATGGGGGACCCAAATTTAGCCGTACTAAATCTTTCCTTCCAGCAGATCATCCTGGTCAGGGTGGAGGGCGCCGGGAGCTAATTCCGGGAAGGGGACAGCCTCACTGCAAAGCCAGTCCACTGCTGGGCACAAACAGACAAACTATGGCAATTTAGACACACCCATTAAGAGCATACTGGGGGAAGCTCAAAGGATACAGACAATGGCTCGGATTAATTATAAGTGCATTTGGGTACCTTCCAAGGGACGACCCATTCGCAGAAATGCACTCTGACATCCCCAAGGTACACACAGCATTAATATACCATCAAAGGTACAGAAATGCTGCTCAGAGTCCATTTCTGTACCTTGAAAGGTACAATTACCTACAGCTAAGGGTACAATTGGCAGACCCTTGAAGGTACAGCCCCATTGACAAGCAAAGGAACAATCTGGTACTCTTTTTTTTCTGACAGTGTACGTTAAGTTCATTTCTGAATTTCGTGAGCTACCAATCAGCTGACCTGAGGCACTTAATGCTATTAATCTGGCCCTGAACAGAGTTCCAGTCCGCAAGGTGTGACACGTGCTAGCCACCGAGACGTGCTAGTTATGCGACACGGGATTTCCGTGGGCACTGGAAGATCCTCTCTCTCTAGTTGGGAAGTCTGACATTTTCATTTTAGGTAATTAACAAATCCATCCATCCATCTCACTGCTTATTCAGTGAGATGGATGGATGGATATAGCAGTGTTTCCCAATCCGGGCCTCGGGCACCCGCAGACAGTTCACGTTTTTGCTCCTTCCCTGCTAGGGAGCTGGGAGGGAGCAACAATATGGACCGTTTGTGGGTCCACGAGGAGTGGGTTTGGAAACACTGACCTAGAGGTAACAAAGGGTAGGCAATTTGATCTCAAACTCATACAATAACTGGGACAATAGCATCAAACTGGGGCAATACCATCAGATCCCAAAAAGGTGTGGCCGCATGGGTTACTGCTACATTGCCCTTACATATCCACCCGTGGTAGCCCCGTTTTCCCAGGCGCGCCATTTAAAACTGTTTATTGCTGTAACCTGAGAGCCGTGGATAATTTTATGCCGTATGAGTCGTGTATTAATGGTTGTGGTCACAGCGAAGATCACTTTCCTGAACGTACAGTCTGTGAGATCACGTTCCTGCTTCAGAACACGCATTGTGTCACATCAATTATTGGGTTGAGATATTTCTATAAATGGACATAATTAATAGCAGAGTAAGGAGAGGCCAGCCAATTTCCTTAATTCAATTTATTCTGAAATATAAATATCTAGTATAAATAAATACTACTAAATAATAATAATAGTAATAATACCTCGTCACTGTCCATGACACTGAGCTTGACCCTGGAGTGGTCGAGGCAGAGAACGTCACTGTATCTATTCTTCATTTGATTGCTAGGCTTCCTGAAAAGACAGAGATGCATTAATGGCACTTTTCTACTGGCATGCAGGAACCGAACCGTACCCGAGCCACACCGCGAGGAGAGACTAGTTCACGGCCCCAGCTCACTTCAGATTTCCACTGCAGGTCAGCCCGGTAAAGGCATTGTCAGGTTTGGGGAGCGACAGTGACGCGCTGATGCTTATTTTACTGTTCACACTGTGTACATTATGATTTATTATGTGCTGCTTCCTACTGACGCGTCTATGAGAATGTTAGCACTAAACGCTAGCGGAATTAGCATTAGCTTGTGTAAATTTGCATCATGAATCCATTCCGTTCAGCTGTTCCATAGTACTTTTTCCAAGTAGGAGGTTAGAAATTTTCAAGTTCCGAGTCATCGGGAATACATCAATACGTCACCATGTGCAAAACTACTAATACTGAATAATTCTAGTTCTTTCTTGTGCCGGATAATTTCGACCAATCAGAAGGTGGAGACGTAACCAGCTCGGTTTGGTCATGCTTTCATCGCTGCCAGTATGCAGGGCCATGTTGGCGCAGGTACGGCTTGGGTATGGCTTGGGTACGGCTTGATTCTTAGTGGAAAAGTGCCACAAGACTCAATTCCAAAAAACACGAATCTATCGGTAACCAAGCAAGTGGTGTAGGTGGAGAAGTTGAAGGCATTAGCCCCGCCCCTCCTGTAACTACCTGCACTCTGTAATATTTTATCTTACTTTGATTACTGACAGTAGGTCGAACTTCTAGAGCTGGTTTTCGAATATGGAGACCTACTGGCTTTTTTGGAAAGTTCCGCACACTCACCTTGAGTGGTTGAAGGTGCCTGCCGGGGGCTCCTTGCGGATCTCCTCGTACTCCCGGAAGATACCCTTCTTCTTCATCTTCTTCACGTGCTCCACCAGCTCCCTTACCGTCATACCTTCGTTATCCGGCACGTGCACGGACGGCACCGAGGTTCTGCCACAGCCCCAGGCGTACGCTGGGCGGGTTTGCCCACCTTCAAGTCCCGCCCCCTCCTCCCCGGGATCCTTACGACGGGGAGGCACGCTGGAGGCGGCGTCCGACCGGTGCGGGGACCTGCGGGCGGGTCCGGGTCCGTGTCCATTAGCTACATGACCGTTGCCATGGCGACGCTCTTTGGTTCCCATGTCAGTCCCCACGACCGTGCTCTTGGCCGTCAGCAGTGACCCGTCCCATTCCTCGTAGTTACCCTGCAGGCGCTGGGGGAACCGGTCAGCATTTGGCTCAGCCACAGTACAAGTCCTGCCCTGCAGAGGGCAGCGGTGGTCACGTGGAGCGACGCCATCAGCAGGCTTATCACGACTGAGCTCGTCCCCGGCGGCGGATGTCCGGTCGGCGCGGATGCACGCCTGGATCCAGGCGGCGTGGCTGTACCGTGCAGAACCCCCAAGGTGTTCAGGCAGAGACTCCTTAGGGATGTGGCGGGGCAGCTCATGGGTCTTCAGTGTGCACACCTGGCGGGCATGGGCACACACGCGCACACGCACGCGGTTAGACCCGACACACATGGACATTTAGGCAAAGCAGCGCGAGCTTCGGGAGGGAACACAAACAGGAAACGGAAGTTTGACAGGCTACACTATGCTATGCTACACTACCCTCTGCTATGCTACCCTACGCTACGTCACACTATGCTACGCTACACTACTCTCTGCTATGCTACCCTACGCTACATCACACTATGCTACGCTACACTACTCTCTGCTACGCTACGCTACATCACACTATGCTATGCTATACTACCCTCTGCTATGCTACCCTATGCTACGTCACACTATGCTACGCTCTGCTACGTTACAATCTTCACAGGCGTCGTGCGAGAGGAGCGCCTGTTCAGGACGCTCTGGGCAGACGGACACAGCGCCTACATCTAAAATGAGCAGAGAGACGCAAACGTCTCTGCACCTGGACTCCCGGGCTGGCGAGTGAAGCCAAGAGGATGGCAGAGCGGGATAATAACAGGACGTTAAAAATAATACTTAACGAGAAGCTTAAACGGACCCGGATTCATGTGGGGAGAAATAAATACCCCGAGGAATAAATAAAGAGAAAGGAACAAGACGGGAACAGCGGTGCTATGGGTGATTTCTCAGGGGAGTGAAGCTTACCCTCTCTCTCAGCTTCTCCCGCACCAGGAGCCGCAGAACAGCAAGTGAGGCCCGAAACCACAGAGGGGACGACACGATGAACACACACTTGAGGCGGGCGGGGAAGGCACCCTGTCCGGGAGAGGGGGAGGGAGGAGGCATTCAGTGTGCTTACCGCCACTCAAACCACCACCGAGGCCCCCTGCTGGTCATAGACAGTCACTACACTAAAAGGCCAGGGAAGACCCCAAAGTGACCTTTTGAGCAGAGCCCCAGAAACAATAAACCCGCCCCCTGGACACATGGTAGAGCACCTTATTAGAAACGGAGGAACAGGAAGTGACATGGCTGCACACGACATCATCATCACCCTTCACTGCACCTTCAGAAGGTTGAGGATCTTCATAGACAGCTCGTAGTCGAAATTCTCGTACGTGGAGTTGGTCATGTCATAGATGAAGACCAACCCGGCCCGCTGTGTCTGGATGCTGATGAAGAAGAGAGGAGAGGGTTGAGTACCACGACACCCTCAGCTGTAAACGCAAGTTAGCCTGCTCCAAAGTCTGCAGTTACGTCATCCACCGAATGCTCGAAACAAGCAGAGCTTGACTGGAATCGGGGTCTAATTTGGCCAAGGTTCACTGGTGGGCCTATTTTTAGAGAACAGTTAAGTGCAGGGAAGTACTACAGATTAGGAAAAGACAATAAAAACAATGCTTCTTAAGCCGCATGGTTCTAAAAAACAATAAGTTCCTAGTTCTTGCAATGAAAGCTAAAAATAAGCACACAGAAAATGTTCAGAACTAAATACAAAAACATGACCATGTTAATAAACAAACCACTTACCTCTCAATCGCTTTGTCTAGTTGGTAGATGACGGCCTGCAGCACAGCCTTATGGGTAGTGTAGTCTGGTCTGTGGAGGCGAGCCGTGAACAGGGCTATGGCGGCACCCCTAGCGTCTCTATAGGGCTACGCATGGACACAGGCAGCGGATTCTGAGCACTTAGCATTGCATGGTGGGCACAGCATGTTCCGGACTACACTCACCAGAACCGTGAACTTCCCGCTGAGCAGCTCGGACTGCAGCGGCTCCTCTTCCGGGCGGATTTCGCGAATTCCCTCCCTCAGCCTCGTACTCTGATACGGACAAGCAACAATGACCGACAGCGTATACCGAAAATGAGAATCTGACGCTATGGACGGGATCAGGGGGCAAAGTAAAGACAGTGCCAGAGAATGCCAAACACCCACCCATCCAACCATCCATCCATCCATCCATCCATCAATCACTGCTCTTCCGGTACGGGGACACAATGAGCCTAGGAACACCTGCAGCAGCAAACGCACGCACAATCGAGGCAGGAATCGAACCCACAACCCTGGAGATATGAGGCACCAGTGATACTTACAGTGATGCTTACAGTGACACTTACAGTGATGCTTACAGCACTGCTACTGACAAACATATCAGCCGCTATACATATAACACCGTGCACATAATTAAAACTCACATGGAGGGAAATGCAATACTTTTGCTGAGGTTAGTGTAATTTAATCATTCCACCATGTATATTTTCAAGAAAAATATGTCTCAACATATAAAATTTATCTCGTTTCAGTCTTGCTTCATGTGGCTGAAATACCAGTTTAAAATCAGCTCCCTTAAAAGAATCTGACTGACCTGTCTTGATGATAGTATGAAAACAAGACTTGCTTTTGTAGAGCAGGGCAAAGCACAGCAGTTTTATCATTTCGTTTTTAATGACGTTAATACATTGCTTTGTTTCTTCTAGATAAAGGCTCATTCCCACATCTGAAGCTGCTGACTGAACAAGATGGGAAACTACATGAGCATCTATAGAATGTCCACTCCTGAAATCATTTCAAGCTACTTCAGTCCAGGTCTTTTTCCAGATCCTTGTTCGATCACCATGAAAAATGGGCAATTTCCGTGCAAGAGCTGGGTCAGACAGCCGGATCTTACCCTGTATGCCTGGAAAAGCTCGACGGCTCTGGATACGTCGAACTTGCGCGCCATGAGGAACTTGACCGCCGTGTTCCGCGACTCCACAACCGGGCCGTGCTGATCCAGTTTCCGCACTTCCTCCAGGAACTCCTGCACTGCCTGGATTGTAGCGGAGATAGTAATACAGTCATTTATGCAGCTTTAAATGCGGAACTGTCATAGCTCTTGATTGGGAAGCTCAGGCCTAATAAAAGACTAATCATCGGTTGAACTGAAACCAAAAATAAACATAACTGAAGTATGGGAAGTAGTCTATTAAACCTTGAATTGCAGAGGTATTCGTTCAAAAGAAAAAAGCAAATGCACGTTCACGGTAGAGGTTTCCTACAAAGTAAAGCTTTCTAAATAAATAAAACCTTTAAACTGACACCACTAAGCATTAGCAGTGACTGGTCCACAATTACAGATCGAGACCAACCGTACCTATGTCTCATCTGCCTCAGACCCAGAGCACCAGAAGGGTATACGGGTGTTTGTGAAGAGCACAGGGACATCACGGACAAAGAGTAAAAGTGAGAGCTGAACCTCGGGCCACAAGACGCCGACTGAACGTATTAACTAAATAAACAGTTAAGAATTTCTCTTTTTAGGTTATATTTTGTTGCCAGATATCCTGCAAACAACTCGCAGTCTATAATTTAGCGAGCAACTGTTCTGCAATAAATATTATTTTTGAAAGTGGCCGTCAATTTTCTGCAGATGAATAAAAATCCAAAATAAACTGGCGTAAGTCAAACGGACTAAAGCTTTGCATAAAAACGTAAATATGTGGGAATTCATGAGATCCTCAATAGTGGATTTAGCGTCACGCAACCTACATTTTGACGGCTTCTGAAATAACGGCGCTTTCACAAGCTTTGAAATACAGGCGCCGTGTAGTAAATTTCAATTTGTCATAATATTCCAGCCATCAAGTAGACTTTGGGTCTTTTATCTGCCCTCAGTAGTAAACCATACTTTTATGATATATTAAAATATACATTTTATAATGTCATGCAGGAAGAATTAGACATGAAATCAGTATTCTTTAACGAACTCTGAGAATAGGACGTTAATCAGTGTCCTCACATTATAAGAATCCAGACAAGGCGGCGTGTTGGGGTTTAAAACTGAAGCCACACATGTTCGCTAGGAGGGGAAGTGTCGTTCTGTGAAAGTCATGCGGCCCCCGCCCCGGCCCCCCGCCGGCCGGCCGTTGTCCCACATGCCCAGCCATCCCTTGCACTATTTAAATGCCCCCGCCACATAAGCGTCATGGTCAGTGATTTCCGAGACCAGCCACTGCTATTATTATACACGGCGGTCTGCAATTTAGACACAGCCAGATAGCATGAGAAACAGCCCACGAGCACAATCTGAAGCGTAATAAGAGCGTGAAGCGACCGTGCATTTACACTTACGTGCATATAATAACAAGCGCTTCACACATGCATCGCGGGACGCACTAATGCGCTCAATAATGCATAACTCCTGCACGCTTGACAACACTGTATGTACAACATGCACAAGTAATACGTTTAATGATAACCGGGGAAGGAGCTGTCTTAAGTGCCTTTAGAGAAACTTCATGTATACCAAGTGAATCAGGCTAACATACCCATTATAAGCTCTATATTATATCAAATGCTTATGTACAATGATCAGTGGGAAAACTGAAGAAATCACGGTGTTACTGCCCAAAGGAGGCCTGCGAGCCAATCGGCCACTGGCGGATGGCGATGGGAAGCTCATACAGCAGGCTTAAAGGACATCTACCCTGGCCGGGGCTGGCGACGGCATTGCGGTGAAGGTCTGGCTTAAATGCTGTCATGCACACGCTCATCCTGGGTTACTGTCCCTGGGTGCGCGCTCCCGGTCATCTCACTGCGATCACGCTGTGCAACATTGCCCAAGGTCTCACTATAGGCTAATATTACGCATTAGTCGGGCGTGCTGAACAGGGAACCGGCCAAAACATTATAGGCGGATAGGCTGATAGTAACCAGCGGACCAAGACGGACTGTGCAAAGGCCCCGGGCTCCATCCCCGTTTATTCGAGATGATGTCCAGCCAGCTCTATGGTAACAGCTGGGGGGAAATTAAAATAAAAATGAAAGTGCCCTGACTGATCGAAGAACGCAACCCTGGACGGTCGGCGGCAGGAGGAAGCGAGTCAGACAAGGCGATGAGCAAGGCGAAGCGTGGGGGGGGCAGCGGAGCGGACAGGCGAAGCAAGCTGGTCAACTTACCAGCTCCTCCTGTATCGTCAGCGCTTCCGCCATCTTGAAGCCTGGGCGACAGTCGCTAAGCGTCCACCCACCCACCGGCCTCGCAAGGAGCGGCGCCCCGGCGGACCGCGGCTAAAGCCTGGATAGACACTGGCAGGGGAGCGGCGAGGGTGTGGCTGCTGGGCGGAGCCGCGTCCAAAACAAAGCCTGTCATTGGTTCTGGTGAATGTAAGCCCCGCCCCGCTGCCTGCTGCCCACGAGGGATGGGTTTTTAAGGGTGAGAGAACAAATATCTATCTATCATGGGGACAACGAAAGATAGACAGGGGAAAGATTCACTTAATGAAACGACAGAGTTTTGAAGTAGACTAAAACGGTGCAGGTACATGCACATGGAACGATGAAGGTCATCATGTAGCCCCAGTCCGGGATGGGGACTGTGTGGGCAGTTTGCATGCCCTTTCCCAGTCCGGATTCCTACCACAGTCCAAAATCGTGTGCTTACGTTAATTTTTAACACCCAGAATAACATTGCCGAAGCAGCTTATAGAGTTTATATTTTAATGATTTATACAGGTGAATATCTAACGGAACAGAAGTACTGCATTCAGGGTACGCGCGCAGGCTGCTTAGAAACACGAATTTATCGAGACTGCCTGTTTTGGGGTTGTGTGTGTGAGTGGGGGGGATTTAAACCACAATCCTGTAGGTGTGACACCCACCGATCAATCCCATTAGTGCTTCAAGAAAATTACAGTTTACTAGATGCAGTGTCATCAGTATAAGCACGAGCAACACGATTCAGTAACATTTTGATACTGTATGTTGGCGTTGGCATAACACAGGAGACTGTAGGGCACGTCAGTCATAAGCCCATGTCCTTGGAGACTATTTTGAAACTTGACTTGAAAATCTTTTCATCATCGGCTACAGGGAATAATTTTGCTTAACACCATGAAGTTCAAGGTACACTTGGAGTAATCGGAGCTGTTTGTGATTCTCCTGCCCCAAACTCTTTCCGCATTCCTGTTTACTGTGAGTACCAGGTGAACGTGATTCGCTTCAGTAGCGCAGTATTACCGGCCGAGGTGGTTAGAAATCGCAGTCAGGCAGTACGGGTTACCATCATGTCCGTATCTTCTGTGGCTCCCAGGGTGGTCATCAAAAGGAGAGAGCAAATCACAGCGTTGCCGTTGTACTACTATGGAGATCTACAGATGAAACGTGAAGGAGAACAGGTAACTGAAGCGATGCATCAACAGACTGACGGATAAAATATCATAGCGGCTGGAGGACTAGGGCTATTCAATGTTTGTTATGGGGCAGTCCTGCTACCCTTTTCAGCCTCTCTGGGAGTTTCAGAGATAGCGGGGATAATGGTACCTGCGGAGTGGGCAAAAGGAGAAGTGGCAGGCTCTCCAGACGACCCTATATATACTAGGGAACATTAATTGTGTCTCTCTATCCCACTTCTGACAACAAATTGTAATGACCACGCAACAGGCGTATTAGAAAAGAGTGAGCACTTTAATGGACCTTGTACGGCCGGAGCCCACGCCAAAACTCAAAGATGAACACAATGCAATCAGGAGCAAGAGAGAGAGTCACAATGAATGTTCCCCAGTATATATAGCATTGTGCGGAACCCGCCACTTTTGCCCACTCCGCAGGTAGCCTACCACTATCCCCGCTATCTCTGAAACTCCCAGAGAGGCTGAAAAGGACATGAGGACTGCCCTATAACAAACACTGAATAGCCCTAGTCCTCCAGCCGCTAAAATGTTTAAGATGCTTTAACTGTCTTGAGTTAAAAGCTGTGATAGTAAATGCTCAGTGTAAATTATTTTCAATGTATTTTTTATAATAATGATAATAAATAATAATAACAATCTTATAGTTTTACATGTGATGTGTAGTAAGGGTCGCCCCTGCAGTCCTTGTTCCCACCTTTTCCAGGATTTTAAAAATTTCTTCGCCGAGTTACGGGGATGCACGATCTTCCTCTACGCAGACCCGAAGCACGACTCGGTAATAAGAGACGGCCGTCGGTCATCGTATTTTTAATCTGTAATTTGTAATTAACATACATTCATCCACTTGTTATACGATCGCTACACGTCCACGTCACAAATGTCTTTTCCATAGTTCAGATTTAATGCGATAACTTGTTCTATTCCCGCAGTACTCCGAGAAGGTGCATCTCCAGAACTTGAAGGCAATTACTCTCGATAAACCGGGAATGCGAAGCAGCTCGCTGGTCTACATTCTGAGCCTACAAAATGAGGAAATCCATCTGAAGGTCAGATACAAAAGCCATCGGCCACCGAGGGCCTTAATCATTGAAAAAACCGTTATCGCTCTTAAAATTCGGTTACATTGTTTTATTCACAGATTGACAGTCAGGAGGCTGGCGAAGAGTGGAGGGGCTTTATTACGACTGTGGCCTATGTTAGTATTTTTCCTTTACGCGTATGTTTAGTACAGATTACTATAAATTTCTCATGCTTGACCTTAATCTGATTTCCTCCATCATCTGAGTAAGATAGGCCTACATCGGGTAGATTTGTGCTTTAAAGAATTCTTATTTATAACGTTTCCTTATGTGCTTTTGCTGTTGATTTCAGTCGCACTATTTCTGCGTTAATTATTACCATAGCCCTCAAAACACTGCCCGACCACCAGCTGCACGTTATACTGGTTGTGTTTTACTAAACACGTGCAGTAACCATGGCGTTAGTGATTTTGCTTTCCTAAGAAAACGGAAGTGTGTTAAATATTCCAAGAAGGGACCCGCGTCGTTCCAGCTCGAGATTCCCCAGGACCTGCAGCTGCTTCCCGGTCAGATGGTGAGGATACAAGACGTTCTGGAGCAGGAGATACAGAGGATCAACGCGTCCCACGCCTCAGAGTACAGGGACCCGCTGTCCTTCCCACAAACAATTCCCGATGAGGCTTACGAGGACGTCGTCATCCAAATGCCCCCGTGAGAGCGCTCTGCCCGCAGCCCGCCAGCTCCCGACCGGCTCGGAGTCCCCCCCTCCTCTACCGTTTGACGTGTCTCTGTCTGTGCCTCCTCTCCACCCCCAGCTGCTTTTCTACCGTCTCCCGGGAGGAGGCAGAGATGATGCTGGAGGACCACCCGGAGTATGGCAGCATCATCCTGCGTCCGGCGACAGACGGCATCAATTACGCCGTCACCATAAGGCAGCTGTTCGACAGGTCTGGGCGCTTGTGTCATACCCAGGGGCGGATTAACGCATAGGCTAGATATGGCTTAAGCCTAGGGGCCCCACGTGTGCCAGCCTGCAAGGGGGCCCCCATTGGCGCGGAGGGGGGCCCACAGACTACTGTAGCCTAGGGGCCTCTGTGCACCTTAATCCGCCCCTGGTCATACCACACGGCTTAACATGGACACACACATAGCCAACCACACACAAACTGTACAGACACGCTAGTGCCGATGGCCACTTTCGCCCTGGTCTTGAATCACGTGCCACACTCAGTGACGGCATTTACCACCATTCAAACGACACATTTGTGTGGAGCCCCCTGCTGGCCACAAACAGTCACTACTTATTTACTTAATTAGGAGATTGTGTTCTACAAACCGGCCAGCTACAATCTTCTGACTTTACTCTTGAAAATATCTTATGGGGGATGGGGGGGGGGGGGGGGGCAAAGTGACTTTTTAAGTGGGCCCCAGAAACAATAGTCTCGTCCCTGGTCATGCTAAGTTATGTTTTGCCTTGGGCACAGGTACTGGGATGGCAGGAAGGAGTGGATATTTAACCGGGAGACAAGAGCAGAAGCTGGTGTAGCAACGGGGGGTGAAATATAAACCAAAAACAATAAATAACAGTGAGGGGAAGAAATAGAGAAAAGCAGAACCCGCTTTTGGATCAGAAATCACGGCAGCTAAAAAAAAAAAAAAAGAAAAGAAATCACGGCAGCTGAGGGCTGGTTCTGCTCCACGTCATACCGTCGGGACCGAGGACTCCGCATAGTGAATTGAAACACTGAATTGTAGAACGTCTTACCCTAATCATTTTATACACACACCAACGATTATAGTACTGTTATTTTAGCACAGTGTAATGTCACTGCCGGATGAGGGATGATATTCGATAAAACACAAGAAATTTCGAGGTTAATTACTGAAGACCACCAAAGGCTTGCATGGGAACTGATGTTTGTTTTGTGGAATGATTTTTACTTTAGTTATTTTTACTTAGTTTAGCGTTAATTATTAAACGAATAATATCATTATGTAGGCCTATTGTTTTGAATTTATGCTGATATTCTACAGTCGTACTGGTCACTTGAATGGCGGATGCCAGAGCTGTTCATGTTCCTCGTGACACGTTTCACCTTTTACATTCCAGCACCCGTGTTGTGTTCCACTTTTTGCCATACTCACGAAAACACCTTGTGACCATCTGCCCCCCCAAATTTCAGGAACTCGGTGATAAAACACTACAGGGTGCGCTCCCAGGACAGGAGCTTCGTGATCGAGCTGAACAGCCCGGTGCGTGCGGAGCCCCGCCTCCTCGACGCCGCTCACCGCTCCTGTACGCCCGACCTGCCTGCGACTCACAGCCGCTGTTCTGTCTCCCATGTTGCTAGGTTACAGTTTCCAACCTCTATGACGTCGTGCAGTATTTCTTAACGGAAACCTCACACCGCCTGAAACCTTTCGTTCAGCCACAGAATTACGACAGTCTAATCGGTAGGACAGCGTAAAATATCCCTCCGTTAGCCGAGAGAACATTCATGTGAATGAAAATACCTCCGCGAAACGTCATGTGTGTTTCTTTCTATTTTGGCTCACCACTAAATTGCTATTATTCACCCTGATTGGATTTACGACACGCAGCTGAAAATGAGACCTGTTTCCTCTAGTTCGGCCATCTGAGAGGATTATTTTCCCGAAGCGTCCCTCAGGAGCGACGGCATCGAAGGCCAGAGTCTCGCCCGCGGTCCAGAGTCCGACCCTGCTGGCAGCCCAGCCTTCATCGCCCAGACGATCTCCTGTCCTGATACACACACCAGACGATGAAGCTGATTATATCATCCCAGACGTTATGTAGAAAAGTGAATTGAGTGGGGGGGAGGATTATTTCATTTACAAACATAATACCCCAGGAATCCATCTGTCCATCCATCCCAGGCGGCGTAGAGTCTAAGGCAGGACATTCCATACACACAGACACACACACAATCAGACAATATGGGTAATTTAGAGTCAATATGTCACATATTAGACATACTGTATAGGAATAACATGACATCTGAGGCTTATGTGTGTAAGTGCAGGGCTGTGAAATCGCCATGGTTTCATGTCTTTGTTCCCCATTTCTTATACAGTCTCCCTGGTTTATGATGATTAGCAAAGGATGTTACAGAAGAGGAGGCAATGGATGGGAAAGGATGTAAATGACTGACCCCCCTACCTCAGTCCCTCTCCTTGCTCCAGTTCCCTCCCCTGTCCTCACCCCTTCCTGCCTCCGATCCCTCCCCTGTAAATACAGTTTCATGTAGCCTGACTTACAAACACTCACTATTATGGTATGAATGAGAACCTCTTTATGAAGAAGGAGCAGTAGCAGGATAAAGTTGGAGGATATAGTGGATAATCTCTCAGCACTCCATACACTCCATTCTTATGCCAAAAGCTTAGGCTCTTCAGCACAATTTTATCACACAGTAAACGTAGGAGAGTCATATGCTATATGTTTTAGACGCTATGAGTACAGTCTGCTTACAAAGAAATTAAGCTACGGTTTGCTGATTTCATCTGTGAGCCTCGCTCTGAAGCACGGCTACACCAAGCTGATAGACTGCTTGACTTATTCTGAAGATAATGAACAGCAATCCAGAGAGCTGAGTGATTAATGGGGGACTAAATGCTGTGTTGGTTTGCAGAGTCTCTTTTCATGGGTCTGCAGATACCTTTGTTAACACAAGTCAGCTGACCCTGCTTGGAACACTCAACTGGATTGGGACAAATAGGGCCAGCTGGGCTGATTGATTATTATTTTAATAATACAGGTTATGAAGGAGATCTGCTCAATGAGTCTGTATTTAAGTCAGATTTGTATGTATATTGTATCAAATTTGTATTGATACATAATAATACTAATAATGCAGTAATAATAAAATTAACTACAATACCCCAGTTTAATGAAACGCTGAAGCCACACAATGTCATCACGAGCGTCACAAAGTAGCGCCTGCATTCATTATCATGTAGCGTTGTAACTTGTATAAAACCTGAATTTTTACTGTAATTGGCTTTATGCCACCCTGTAAGTAGGAAGTGTCTGTATGTCGGACGTTCTTAACTTGGGGGCTGCCTGTAATGTTTTGGTTTGTTTAAATCCCGCTGTATGATGGCTTTGATTTGCCTGTTGTCAATAAATGATATCATTTGTGTGATGCTCCAAAGCAGTTCTTTATTTAACACTGAAATTAATCTATTGTCCAAGTCTGTAGGTTATGGATAATGCAGTCTTAGTATTATCAGAAAGATTTAAGAAAATCAGTACATAGAAGTGAACAAGACAAGGCATATCTAAACTGCAGGGGCCTGTATCACAAAGCCGGTTTTCTTACTTCTAGCTGGATAGCTTGTCGAATTTAAGGTACCCCATTTTAAATGTACTTTATTTGTTCACTTACATTTAGCCCAGACTACCTTAAATCCAACAAGCTATGTGGCTAAGCAAGAAATCCTGCTCTGTGATACGGGCCCCAGGGGGCTCTGGATAGTACTGCAAATTATCGGATTTAAGGCAGTCTGTGCTACATGTAAATGAATGAAGATAAAGTCCATTTCAGCTGGGGAACCTTAAATCCGACATGTTATCTGGCTATAAGAAATCCTGCTCGGTGATACAGGCCCCCGCTTCTGGGTGTGGGTGCGGTCTCCTTCGTCTCCCATGTTCGTACTGGTTTCCCCCCACAGCCCAAACACATCCCATTAAGTGAGATGATGTCTCTAAATTGCCCTGAGTGTGTATTTGCCCCGTGACGGGCCACCTTAGTGTCTACTGTGTCCCCTGCCAGGGGGGTGGCTCCTAGCTCACTGTGACGTTGTAGAAGATGGGACATCCATCCACCTCTTACCTCTTTATCCTGCTCATGATCACATGATGAACCATATTCTACAATATCAACGGCATAATATATTTAATATCGATAGGCCTATATTTCTCATGCCACCTGAAATATTCTGTGCAAATTCTTACTTGAAGTCATCTAAGATGATTACTGAAAAATCACGCCCCCAAGTGTAGCTGATGAATCTTTATATTTTGATGCAGATACAGACACCAATGATGTTAAAAAGGGCTGAAGTGGATTTTGTGTTTTAGCGACATGTAAATTATATACATTAACATCTGTTTAAATAAGGGGTCAAAACAGATGTGAATACGAGGTTTTGTATCTAAAGACAGAAGACATGCCTTGTCTGATATTATTGTCTGTGCCTTGCATGTGTGATATTATGAGGTGTTTCTGGAATTAACTGACGTGACGGACAAAGGAGCCCACATGCGGTGCTGTAGGAAGCCCGCAGTAGGAATACCATTTACTGATTGGGAAATGTACTGTATGTATTATTGTAAATTTAGTGCTCAGCAAGCTGTATATTTATTAAAATGACCGGAAGGAATTATGGTTTTCGTGAAGATTGTGTGGCAAAAGGAATATTCCTGTAATGAGTAGACTGTGAGTGACTTCCTGGTCTCAGTCATGCGGAATAGAGATCATAGTGGCAAGGGGAATATTCCAGTGAGGAGCAGACTGTGAGCGACTTCCTGGTCTCAGTCATGCGGAATAGAGATTATAGTGATAATGTTTGTTTCCTTTGCACAAAGGAGGAAATTATTTTCCTAGAATTGAGCCACAAAAGGTTTCACACCTGTGCGCCTGCAAATGGCTGTGTCTTTGTCCTGGTCTGATTTATGACTTATCCTGACCCTAAAACATAGATCCTTGCACAACCCCCCCCCCCCCCCAACCTTCTTTACAAATTTATTTACATAGGCATACATCTGAGTCAAAATGCATAGAGTATTTCATGTATTTCCAGCATACAGTGTTAATGCCAGTGTGCTCTCCAGTGTTTCCATTGGCTTGCATGTGCTGGACAGTGCTGGACCAACTGCTGTCAGAGAGTGACTTCATCATCGTGTCCTGCTCCCTGACCCCCGAGACCCAGGGACTGTGTAACAAGGCGTTTTTCAGCAGGATGAAGAAGACCGCAGTCTTTATTGAGACCAGCAGGTGGCACCATAAGCTGCTGTTAATCCTACTCCATTGAAGCTCATTGATCCTGAAGTCCTTTAGGTTTCCCTTGAGGGATGAACTGGCAGAGTTTGCAGAGGTGCAGTGGTGAACCAGGAGGACCTCTACGAAGCCCTGTCCAGCGGGCAGATCGCAGCGGCCGGTCTGCAGAGGTGGACATGTCAGGTCCAGAAAGTAAAAATCCAAACCAGGATTTTATTTCAACCAACCAGTTAAGTATAAAGAGTAGCAGTCATATAGTACTCAACTGGTTGGTTGAAATAAAATCCTGGTTTGGATTTTTACTTTCTGGACCTGAAATGTCCACCTCTGCTGGTCTGGACGTCACCACCCCCGAGCCCCTGCCCACCGATCACCCCCTGCTGACACTGAAAAGAGTCAGTAGAGTCTGGTAGAGTCCGAATTTGGCATAAACAGAATGAGAACATGGATCCATTATGTCTTGTTACCACTGTGCAGGCTGGTGGTGGTGGTGTAATGGTGTGGGGGATGTTTTCTTGGCACACTTTAGGCCCATTAGTGCCAATTGGGCATCGTTTAAATGCCACGGCCTACCTGAGCATTGTTTCTGACCATGTCCATCCCTTTATGACCACCATGTACCCATCCTCTGATGGCTACTTCCAGCAGGATAATGCACCATGTCACAAAGCTCGAATCATTTCAAATTGGTTTCTTGAACATGACAATGAGTTCACTGTACTAAAATGGCCCCCACAGTAACCAGATCTCAACCCAATAGCGCATTTTTGGGATGTGGTGGAATGGGAGCTTCGTGCCCTGGATGTGCATCCCACAAATCTCCATCAACCGCAAGATGCTATCCTATCAATATGGGCCAACATTTCTAAAGAATGCTTTCAGCACCTTGTTGAATCAATGCCACGTAGAATTAAGACAGTTCTGAAGGCGAAAAGGGGTCAAACACCGTATTAGTATGGTGTTCCTAATAATCCTTTAGGTGAGTGTACATAAACATTCATTTATTTTACTTCCACCTAAAATAAGTTTTGAAGCACTTCTCTTTTATCTTGTCGACACAAGTATGAGCAATCTTGTGATGAATGAAACTTTGCAACAATGGTTTATAATCCACACCGTGGAAACGGAAAGTCAAGTTTTGCAGCTCAGTTAAGTTTGACATAGTCTTGACGTTCAAGTACAAACAAGTCGGAGTGACTCCACTGCAAGTGACAACAGAGTAAAAGCAGTATGTTAAAAATGTCTTTAAAATCAACAAATTAATTTGGCACAATGTGCGGAATATAAAACTGCTTTACACTTAGTTTTTTTCAATGCACATTCAAATACATTTGATTTAAAATGGTATTTGTCAATGTGTACCATTTTGTATGATTTTCTCAAAGGTAAAATTGATTTAACTAACCGTAACATGACAGAGCACATAGTCTGTTTGAAGGAAATGATCTGCCAGTAGTTTGCCAACAGTAGGCCTATATTAAATTCTGCTTCTCTATGTGGTATGAGACTATGGTCTCGTTACGTGACAATGAAAGAGAGGCAGATTACTTGAAATTTAAATGGAGAGCAAAACATGCATGTTCCCATTCAGCTCTTGGACAAAGTAGGCCTATTTAGTCCGGTTCAGTCCACATGCCTCAAAACATCTCTAAATTGTAATAGCGCTCATTACAGTTTTTTACAGACGCTAGGACACATTTCTCAATACTTAGGTCACTTTTGCAAAACTCTTCACACAGTGAGCACAACAGAAGTCTATGTGGGCTAAACTGAGGATCAATTATCATTGTTTTGGCACAAAATGCATTCAATGACTACATCTCTCAAATTTCATGAATTCTTTTCTCACTCAGACACAACAACTGCCAAAAATCTTTGTACATACAGGACATTTTGCACGTGCTTACATACTATTTTCAAAACTGTTAAACGTATGTTCAAAACAATAACATAATGCAAAACTGAATAAGACAGCAAAATTCAACAGCAATATTTTATTGAAACATATTTCAAATCTAAAAATGCAGTTTAACCAGCCACAGCTGATTCTCATTGTAGATGAACAATTTCATTACAAAAGGAGACAACTGCTGAATAGGTTTGTATTGTGATGTAAACATGGACCCAGCCGGAAATAGAGAAGTGGCTGAAAGAGGAAGAAGTGTGGTTGGGAGGGGGCGAGGAATACGTATGCGTGGTGGAAGAAGATTAAGAGGAAGATCAAGAGCTGTAGTCTCAGATGAGATCAGAGCTACTGTAATTGATCATGTAGTAAATCATGGTCTCTCAATGAGAGAGGCTGGTCAGAGAGTGCAGCCAATTCTGCAACGCTCTACAGTGGCATCTATTGTTAGAGTTTTCCGGCAAACCAACAGGTACTGTAACTTGTATTCTGCAAGGGTATTTGACTCAGTTGCACATTTCAGAAGTAAATAAACTTTTGTGTAATTGTTTTTGCATTTCTGCTTAGGACTCAACGGTTACCTCACACAGGAGGGAGAGGAAGGATGTTCACTGATGTGCAGGAAACTGCCATTGTTGATATGGTCATCAGAAACAATGGGATAGAACTCACTGAGATTAGACACAGAGTCTTGGCAGACAATGTTACTTTTGCAAATATTCACAGTGTAAGCATAACAACAATTTCTAGAGTCCTGAAAAAACATCAGGTCAGGATGAAACAGTTGTACACTGTGCCTTTTGAGAGGAACTCTGAACATGTCAAGCAACTCAGGAACCAATATGTCCAGGTAAGATCACAATAAAATACAGAACTGTTTTTGAACAAAACCAAACACACACAAAGACAATTTGTACAAATTTACTACTGTAACAGCTTCTGTTGCCTTGTGGATTTATTTTAGAGAGTCATGGAGATTGAAGGCAGGCAAACACACCACATTTTCATCTTTGTGGATGAGGCAGGTTTCAACTTGGCCAAAACACGGCAACGAGGGAGGAATGTGATTGGGAAGAGAGCCACAGTGAATGTCCCGGGCCAGAGGGGTGCCAACATCACAATGTGCGCAGCAATATCCACTGATGGACACAGACCACTAATTGGGCCATACAACACTGAACGGCTACTTGCGTTCCTGAATGATCTCTATGGAAGGGTTGTGCTAGGCGAGGAAAAGGATGCGGAGAGAAGGAATCAGCCAACATTTATAATTGTATGGGACACTGTGGCATTTCACCACTCCCGTGCAGTCACCGAGTGGTTTGCGGCCCATCCCAGAATGGAGTCACTTTTCCTCCCACCTTACTCTCCATTCCTCAACCCCATAGAGGAATTCTTTTCCTCATGGCGGTGGAAGGTTTACGACCATCATCCACATGATCAAATGTCCCTCTTGGATGCAATGAATGCTGGATGCCTGGACATATCAGCAGAAGATTGCCAGGGATGGATCAGGCATGCCAGAAGATTCTTTTCTAGGTGTATTGCCCTAGATGACATAAGATGTGATGTGGATGAGAACCTGTGGCCAAATGGAGAAGCCCGAGTAGATTAGCATTACTATTGTATCTGTATCAGTGTATCGTGTGTATACAAATTCTTGTATTTTGGAATTACTTAGTGCAAAAAAATTTAAATAAATAAACAAATATTGATGAATTCTGCATCATGTCTGATTCATTCCAGTAACATATATTGCAATTATAAACAGAGATGTGTCATTGTTTTGTGGGTGACAAAGTGTTTGTCGGCTGTCAACCTTTGCTAGTGTTCTGGAAGAATGAGTTTATTTGAGACCTGAATAAAGTGTTTTGGTAGTTGTAGTGCATTTTGAATGTGAAATGAACTGCTTTGCCAAGCTGAACGTCGGTTAGGAGAATTGTGTGAAGAGTTTTGCAAAAGTGACCTAAGTATTGAGAAATGTGTCCTAGCGTCTGTAAAAAACTGTAAGTCATTCACGTGCAACAAACCGGGAAAAGACAGCGGCCTACCGATGCTGTTACTTTTTACAACCACGCGGTGGTGCTGTGGTCTAATGTCCGGGTGAAGGCGACGGGCTTTTGCGCAGCTGTAGGCTGGCCCCTCCTCTGTTATCTGGGAAGAACAGTGAAACAAGCCGGCCTTCTACCGTCGCTCGGTTCTCTCGGATAAACCTTCAGGCAGACGGAGAGGCCACGATGCAGGGAGCGCAGAAGCTGATGAACGTCTTCGTGACGCGGCGGATACCGGGCGAAGGAATGAGGATCCTCAGCCAGTGTGAGACGTAAGCAGATTTCTAACCCACTTTCAATTCTTAAGATCGCCATGTGAGACTAGCAACAGCAAATATTTGTTTATGGACGTATTGTACGGGATTTTTAGCCGCCGTTATTATTCCCGAGAGCCATGACTGTGCTTCGTAACTTCCGTTCTTTATGCCTATTTCCGTGGCATTGGGTGCAAAGGTGTCAAAGGACGCACTGCAATGAAGTATAAACTTTTTCCACCCGTGCCTCTTCGGTAGCATTGAATGTGGGTATTATACAGACGTAGAAGCCTTGCAATGGCAACGTGTCACAGTTAATAATGGCCATTCATTGAGGTAGACCGGTAATCTGTAGCATCAGAAATAAAATGTAAATTTATTACAATTTATCTCACGGATAAATGGTACCTCTCACAGCAACCGATTTTATGTCGATAAATAACAGATGAATAGACTGATTGAGTTCTGTGCTCGATGTTTTAAATTACGGGGTTATTTCGCAGAATGCCGTCTGCTCGCTTTTGTGACAATAATAATGGTGGGTACCTGTATTATTCTCCCCTTACACGTTGCTTACTGCCCTGTGTGCAGGTGTAAGGTGTCGCTCTGGGACTCCGACGAGCCCATTCCGCGCTCCGAGCTGCTGCAGAGAGTGTCCGGGGCGCACGGGCTGCTCTGCCTCTTATCGGAGCGCATCGACGCCGAAGTGCTGGATGCGGCAGGTGCCGACGCGGCCCCCAAAGCCTAATATCACTCCGGAGGATGTTAATCGCGCTAAAAAACATACATGGGAAATGATGCTTTATGTGGTTCTTGTTTTTAGGGCCAAACTTGAAGGTGATCAGCACATTATCAGTAGGGTTTGACCATCTAGCCATAGATGAAATAAAGAAACGGTAGGGATTCTTTTTTGTTGTTTTTATTTGTTATTTGCAGTCTTTGTAAAGCACTTTGAGCTGTATTCAGATGCATGAAAGGTGCTATACAAATAAAGGTATTATTATTATTTGCTTTGCCTGCACAAGGACATTATTTTCCCCGTATTCAGCCACAGCAAATTATTGTACTATCGAGTTTCCCAAGGCATCGCTTATGGTGGTCTGTGCCGGTCTCCCCGTCTCCCCCCTGACAGAGGGATCCGCGTGGGCTACACCCCAGACGTCCTGACGGACGCCACGGCGGAGCTGACTGTGGCTCTGCTGCTGGCTACTGCGCGCCGCATCCCCGAGGGAGTGGAAGAGGTCAAAAAGTCAGTGCTTTAACCTGGGCTCCTTTACCCCTGCGAGCGTGGACTAGGCGTGCATCCGAAATTGCATGCTTACGCAGTAGGTACTGAACTTAGTCAGAAGCCTACTGCTTGACTGTTAATGCAGTGCATACAGTATGCATGCAGTGGATACAGTATGCATGTACTCTGACACACTGCAGTTACCACCCTGCATATTACTGGAAACAGACGTTTTCCAATGACGCAGCTTTACCTCCGAGAAAGTTTAAAACCGTCAATGAAAAAAAATGCATATTCAAGTCCGCTAATGTGACTGGGTATTGTTTTGTACTTAAATTTGAACGGAGACGCCACTTCCGCTGCTAATTTGACAGAAATTTCTGAGCGTGTGACGTTCTCCACTGCTCCAGTGGTCTTGAAGGATAGCATAGAATCCATCGGTTGTCACAGAATGTAGTATGTCATCCGCGTACTGGTGGCCTATTGTCGCATCCATACTGAGGATTCGGACATAGTGCTCACTTCACATACTGTATTTCACCTGCTACATAGCAAACAAGTATGCAATTTCGGACACACCCTAAGTCTCTTTGCCTTCAGAAGTTGTTATACGGGAAACCGTCCCCACCATCTTGTAACTGTTTGTCCTGGTCGAGGTCACAGGTGGTCTGGGTGGTTGTCCTCTATAATAAGTGAAAATGTTTCGCTTCTCCATGAGCGTTTCAGTAGTATAATGGATGCCCTTCTTGCAGTGGCGGGTGGAGAAGTTGGAAATCGCTGTGGCTGTGTGGCTATGGTCTGTCCGGCAGCACCGTTGGTGTCATCGGGCTTGGCCGGATCGGTAAAACCCGGCCTCTGTGTGTGTGTGTGTGTGTGTGTGTGTGTGTGTGTGGCGGGAGGGGGTCATCTATGAGATGCTGCTGGGAGGTTGTGTATGCCGCCCCCTGCTGGATGGTTCAGGGTACTCCAGCCAAGGCTTTGATGCTTGGTTGTTGACATATACTATGAACTCTCTCAGGGATGGCCATCGCCCGCCGGCTGAAGCCCTTTGGGGTTGAAAAGCTGCTGTATTCAGGACGGACAGCCAAACCGCAGGCTGCGGAGGTGGAGGGGGAGTTTGGTGAGGATGGTGTGGATGTGCTGTGGTCTGAGGTCATCGAGGGTGGATATAGATGTCCTCTCCAATGATTTGGGTACTTACTGTCCTCCTTCTGTTGGCTTGCATGTGCTGGACAGTGCCCCTGGACAAACTGCTGTCAGAGAGTGACTTCATCATCGTGTCCTGCTCCCTGACCCCCGAGACCCAGGGACTGTGTAACAAGGCGTTTTTTAGCAAGATGAAGAAGACCGCAATCTTTATTAACACCAGCAGGTGGCACCACAATCTGCTCCTACTCCAGCTCCTAATCCTACTCTATTAAAGCTCATTGATCCTGAAGTCCTTTAGGTTTCCCTTGAGGGATGAACTGGCAGAGTATCTAACATCCGTGACTTTTCAGAGGTGCAGTGGTGAACCAGGAGGACCTCTACGAAGCCCTGTCCAGCGGGCAGATCGCAGCGGCTGGTCTGGACGTCACCACCCCCGAGCCCCTGCCCACCGATCACCCCCTGCTGACACTGAAGAACTGCGGTAAGTTTTCCTAGCGTACACCAACGTCACGCACTTATTCCCGTTGGCGTGTTTCTCCACCGGAAAGTAGCTATTCTCCATTAGCCTGCAGCCCACAGTGCTAACAGTTTCCGGATTGTTTTGCAGTGATCCTTCCCCATATTGGCAGCGCCACCTACTCCACAAGGGGCATCATGTCTGAGCTGGCTGCCAACAATCTGCTCGCTGGGCTGTCTGGGACAGCCATGCCAAAGGAGCTCATCCTTTAGGTTCACAGCAAGCTTCTGTTTGAAGGTTAAACAACACAATGCACTATGCCTCCGTGTTGCTACACGGACATCTCACTGTAGATCTGTGATCTATGGAACTTGAATAATTTTTCTTGGAGAGATATGAGAATAGGCACTAAAATTAAAACTAAAATTAACTCTAGAGTGTTAAAACACTAGTTTGCATATCTTTCAGCCAGGGTTATCATTAAAGTAGACTAAAACTACAAGAAAACATTTTTGCAAAATGAGGTAAGATACAACAAAAAAAATTAGTCAAATGAAATCTATAAATACTGCTTCCAAAACACCTGATACTTTTCAGCAAAAGTAGTGATTTGTTTATCTTTAATGAAATTTCCTAATACCTAGAATGTTGTGCCCATTTTGAGGACATTAGTACACTATGTCCTACGTTTGTACTGTGTATATTCATCTAGGATTCTCTAAAGACACATAAAATGTCAGATATTGAAATACAATTACTAAAACTAAAAGATATAAAAAATAGTTTCTATCTTTCCAATAAAACCACACTAAAAACTAACTAAAACTAAGCTGGATTTCAAATGAGAACTGAAAATAAACGTAAAATCTAAATTAGAAACAATCAAAATGATAGACACTGATTTCAGCATAAGAACGTTGTACTAAATTAACACTCCGAAACAACCATTTCACTCCTCTTTGTGTGCACTGTAAAAGTCCTGTTTTTGTGTGTGTTTTATGTTTAGTATGACCTTGGATTTTTAGTATGACCTCGTAAGTGTCTGTCTACGCACTCCGGAGTCCCAGTAAACCATCAGCTTTCGGTGGTCCTGCTGTTCGCATTTCTGACTTGCAATATTACGCAGAACTGTCCCCAACGCGATTATGCTGTAACTGGTGCTGAGCTCTAATGAACCTCGCTGAGCCTTTCTTGTGCCTTATCTTTACCACTCCTACATGTGATCATGTGTCATGCTAATTAAAGGTGACCTCCTCTCCACGCCTTACCAGTGGTCATGTGCTTGTTTAATGTGAACTATTGCTATGCTACTTTTTTCATTGCTCAATAGTCCAGGTGTTGTAATCCTTACACTAAATTGTGTCTTTTTGCGTTGGCCTTGGATACAAGTGATTACCGACCCACAGTCCTACCCAACAATCAATCCATCCATCCATCCATTTTCTATAACCACTTGTCCTAATCAGAGTTGTGGGGGGTCCTACTGCAAATTATAATTATGTGGGGTTTTTTTAGTTTGGGTCAAGGAGCTGCAAATTCAGTTCTGTGGTGATTTCTGAAGACATACTTTTGACATGTTTAGCAACCATCTTTTAAGTTTCCATGTATCTTTCGCATATCTTCTCAAAACACTGTTCAGTGCATTACCCAATACTGTTACCATTTTACAGAAATACCTGCTTATAAAGGCACTGCAGGTTTTGCAGTAGAAGTTGAGAATAAATGAGTGTCAATGCAGGAAACACGCAGCTGCGCAATGCGAGTGCAAAAGCGTGAGAGGCGATTTAACAAGTACCTTGCTGAAGATCGCATGACTCAACAGCAGAGATGCATGAACTGCGAAGGCGGGTAGCCTTTTAATATTTATAAATGTATTTAGTGCAGTATTATTACTAATTATTTAAACATCTCATATCACCCTACAGTTTAGAATTAGCAGGATTAAACTCGGGTCTTAAAACTGGCAAATAAATATTTACCGGGAAAGGGGTTGTGTGCGGACTCCATCTTTCTGAGTAACACATACTAACACCATATGAGCAAAGTGTAGGGAACATCGAAAATACCTGCCATTAAAACCCACCCCAAGCTTTGTTCCTGTCGCGTCTTGCATACTGATGACTCTCGTACCATTTTAAAACAACAGTTAGCCGTAAGTTGATTGTTTAACACCTTCTACATAGGAACACTTACCACAGTTATAAAAAGTACAAAAGCTCACTTTGCCACAGCATGAACTGAATGATCCCAGATGGAAACCTCGGAAAACATCTTAGCTGACTTCATATAAGCTAATTTCACTCCCTTAAAAAACTAGGTAAATATCAAGCATCATATTTAGCTAATAGGAACTAATTCTTATATGGCTTCTTATTCAAACGAACTGTTACACAAATCATTACACTGATTTTTTTTTTTTTTTAAATCACACGAAAAGTTTAAACTTCTCATTTAATGCAATTAGTTGCGATGTATAGAGGTACATCTCTCACATTAATATTGCACAAGTGAAAGTGTTCTGCACTTACAAATCCTAAAACATGTATATACCCAGGTGAGCCTGCAGTGGTCACAAATGTTTCAGTTAACTGGAAATTGGAAACTGCTTTGAAGTGAATGATCCTGCATGTGCGAAGAGGTGGGGCTGGTTTGAGATGCCACACACCCGTTCACAGGGACACACAGGGACTGCAACACTGCCTCCCATAGACGCTCGGCAGGAAATGCAAGCAAAGATGGTCATTCTGTTGTGACCTCCCTCATTTGCTTCCGGATTTATCTCCTGCGTTTTTGCTCTGGTTTGTGGTTAGATTTGGAATTTAACACCCCAGACAGTACAAACAAGATATCAGCCAATCACAGGGAAGATAAACACAGGATAGTTTAAAGACGCCGATTAGCCTAACTGCATGTCTTTGGACTATGTGAGGAAAGCCTCACATGCATTTGGGGTGCAGAAGCACAAAAATCGTTTATCCATTATATCCCGAAGTCTAAAATGATTTATCAAAGGACAGGAATTAAATATCTGTACTTTCAGAATACAGATTCCTCATTTTTCCCAGAAACCGGAGCAAAATGCAGTTTGGCCCCCTAATCCTGACCTCTGACACATCGCCTGTGAATGATCAAAGAAGGAAAAAGTGAGAATGTTTAAGTGACGTCAGAAAGGTAGCAGGTGGATTACAGAAAGGCCACTAGTAAGAGTGAAAATCCTAATCCGGCACTGGACGACATCATGGCTGACAAAGTCATGCGGCAGTGCTGACAGGTTCTGTTACGGCTTCAGTACTACAAGGCGACACTAAATGCAAACTGTACTTCAGGACCAGGAGTTAAAATGTAAAAATTAACTGTGCGTGTGCTGCCAGTCTGCGATTGGCTCTCTCTCATAGCGCTTTAGTGTTCAGCGGTTTACTGCCAGGTGAGATGTAGGAATGCTTCTCTGTTTGCTGTCAAATGCAGTGGTCAGCCAAGCAGACTGAGCGCAGTGCATTGTGGGAAGCGGGAGAGTAAGATGGATTTGAGAGGCAGTTTAAAGGCACTTTTGGGGTCAGGACCAGAAGCCCCACAGTCAGAGGTGACCCAACATGTCCAAAGTGGCAGTGAACACATCATAGCAGAACCCCCCCCCCAGGGCAAATGTAGCCAGACTATGGCACCATGGATCCAGCAGATCGCCCCCGACTTGAAGAGAAGGGCCCACAAGGTTCCCGCTACCTGAGAATGTTGGTAGTGATGTTGGAAAATCAGAGGATAGAGCACAGGATGCTGCCGTTGTTGTGGCAACCGCTCTCCACCCTGGCGCTGATCCGGGTCGCCATGGCGATAGGACGCTTGCTGGGGGGGGCTGTAGGGGCGGTGCCCTGGCCCTCGAAGTGAGGACGTGGCGGGGGGTCCTCCAGGGCCCAGGCGGGCTCCACTTGGCCCTCGCTGGTGCCGACGTGGGACAGGAGCCAGGGGCAGATGGACCGTGTTGACATCACACTCAGTGCCATATTTTTACTAGAGGTAAACAAACTGGACTGTCTAGTGTGTGTGTGTGTGTGTGTGTGTGTGTGTGTGTGTGTGTGTGTGTGTCCGTCTTGAATGTACACCAGCAGTATCATTTATCGCTGTTGGACGTATTGGCACTATAGTTTGGGAGTAAGAATTATGTTGTGAACACTATTTACCACAATCATAGGTGCTGTTTTTAAACATTATTTATTCCACACTGTGTGTACCATGTGTACCACTGTACAGATGCACATTTTCTAATGATTAATTTACAGAAATGTATATATTGTGAAGTGGTTTCTAGCACATTTGCACTGTTGCACATTCTTGGATCAGATTCCAGAACTGCATTTCATTATCTGTGTACTTTGTGCAAGGACAAGCTGAATCCAACATGAACATGAATGAAATATCAGAATCGAATCAGAATCAAATATGCAAATTTACACCGATTAAGCAGATGAAAAGCCCACGTGTCGGGTCAGTGACGGCTTACCTCCGGCTGCCGTGGAAAAGCAAGGTGTTGTTAAGGAGCAGACAGTCGTTGTTGCCGGGGTCCTGGCGCACCAGCGGTTTGGTGCTTCCGGAACGTCCCTGGTACACCACGTTCTCTTGCACCAGTCCCTTCACGTTCTCTAGAACCAGGATGCCGCAGCCTTGGACAGGCTGAATGCGGTTCCTCAACACCTGAGGGTGGGGGGGGGTGGGGCTGTTGAGGAGGAGGGTGGGGCCAATACATAGGCCCCACCCCCCACAAAGACCACGCCCCCTCACCTTCAAGTCGGCTGGCTCCATCAGCCGCACGCCACAGCCGCGGTTCCCCACCACGTCGTTCTCCACTATGAGCCCGTCACCGCGCGCGCTGATGCCGTGGCCGCCGTTGTCATAGACACCATTGCCGCGGAGCTCGGCACGGCAGCCGGCCGCCACCTGCACGCCGGTGTGCCCGTTGGCGCAGATGCAGTTGGCGACCAGGCGGGAGAGCTGCGCACTCTGCATGAGGGCCACGCCCGCCGCCCCATTGCTGTGCACCGCATTGCCCACAAGGTTCAGGGCCTCGCTGGTCTTCACGTACAGCCCGACCGCTGTGGGGATAGTGGAGGCGGATACACAAGGGTACACACTGTCCTTATTGGGGCTCCACTAAAAAAAATTAAAAACTAAAATAGCTAACAAATAGAGTCCGATTGTGGCTAGCTAGCAGGTTAGCATAACATGCCGCTTCAGCATCTCCTAAAGACCGGCTCCTGTAGCTCAACAAGCGAAGAACTGCGTTAGCTATGCAAAGGTCGCGAGTTCAAATCCTAGGAAGCTTGTACAAATTGGAACCCTACTGTAAGTCACTATGAATAAAAGTGTCAGGTAAAATTACTGCATTTATATAATATAGTGAAGTGGCCAACAGGGGGCGCCACACAAATGTATGGTTTGAGTGCTGGTAAACACCACTGCTGGGGTGCACAGAGTACACTCAGAGAGCTTCAGCTTCTGAAATATCAGTTTTCAACTTGTGGTACCAGATCCCATTGCTGCCCCCTTCACTCTCCCTGCCCCCCCGCCGCTTCATGCCCCCCCACCTCCATTGCAGCTGATCAGGTTGTTCTCCAGCAGAGCCACGCCCAGCGGCCGCCGGGATGTGTAGCGCTCGTCCTCGCTGTCCAGGTCGCTCTCCCAGGCCAGCATCTCTCCCTCCTCGTTGAAGTTCTCATTGGCTCCTCCCCCACCGCCTGCCACCACCCCCCCACCGGCCCCCTGGCCCGCGAGGTAGCCGTCCCCGGCGGCCTCACTATCCTTCTGGCAGAAGACAGCGACGCCGTAGATGCGGTTGTGGGTGATGTGGTTCTCTGAGAGCTGAGGCAGGCTGGAGGACATCACCCACACGCCACAGCCCCTGTTGCCTGCAGGGGGTGCCGGAGAAGCCGTGATGGTCAGTGAATCCTGGCTAGCCGGCAGGCATTAAAACGGCATATTCGCAGAAGAACGCTGGAGACACCGCTCACTCCGAACGGCAGCATCAACAACTCAAAATAGCCTTTGACCGACAAGTCTAAAAACAGGAAGCATGTTCGCAAGAGACAGATGCTCGTAATTACATAACGTCTCGTCAGACAGGCGGACAAACAAACAAGGCAGCAGATGGCACAACGAACAGCAAATAAAGGACCAGACGTGCTGAGAACTCCGGAGACAGGTGCACTCACAGTAGATGTAGTTCCCCTCGATGAGGCCCCGCCCCCTCTCTCCCACCACCACGCCATCAGAGTAGCCATAGCAAATAAAGTTGTTCCTAAGAACTGGGTCCCCGCCCTTCCGGATGTCGGCTCCGCCCCATTGGTTCTCACGGATGACATTTTCTGTCCAAGATGGAAATAAAGCATGAAAAAAATGCTGAATTCTTTTGTCATGTAAATATAGCAGTAAATAAATATAACCATGTTCCCGACACGACGGCCCAGACGCATCCTCCCCATGGAGGGAATTACAGCCTTAGTCGGGGGAGGGGGGGGGGGGGTCGGAGTGCAGAGGAGGTGGGGCTTACCCACAATCAGGCCCTTGCCGTTCTCGTTCACCGCAATGCCAGCCGCCTGGCCCTGGAAGATGTGGTTCCCACTGAAAAGCAGAGCAAACTCACGGTTAAAAAAAAAAAAAGTGTCCATCCCCCGCGAAGAACACAAGGGGGGCGCTTCGTAAATCACTGTGTCCATTCAAAATGGCACAATCGACAAAAGCAAAACCCAAGTCGGCTACGCCTGAGCAGGAAAACCAAATGCTAGCAGACAAGCACGCACCTCACCGCGGGGTTCCCGTTATACAGGATATAGATCCCTGCCTCTTTGTTTCCATAGATCTGGTTGCCACGGATAGAACCCTTCCCGTTTCCCAGGACGACGATGCCGGAACGCAGGCCACTGTGGATTCTGTTGCACTGTGGTGCACGAACAAATGAGAAAGATTCTTCACAGCATCGAGGCACATGGATGCAAGGCGACTTGGCATGCCTGCTCAGACATTAAGCTGTCACTGAGGACGATTCGCTATGGCAACGAGACTCACGCCTCTAAAGAGCAGCGCTTAACTGTTAAGGACTCATAAGCTGAACATTAGATTCCCAAGGGGGGGGGTTTAACTTTAATAGTCCAGTAACATAGGCATCAATATACATGCATAAGGCCCCCATTCATCCACCACGATGCACGCGGGGGGCAGGGGCACCACAAAGGGAGGGAAACTCACTACAATTCCCTAAAAAATTTGGAACATAATTGGATTGGCGTGGGTTGGGGGCCCGAAATCTCTAGCGACGTCCCGGAGGCCGATGTCTTACCAGTACGATGGGGTTGGCGCCCTTGCGGATGTCCACGCCGGCCTCGGCGTTGGAGTGGATGTTGTTCTCGGCGACGAGGCCTTGGGAGGCGAGGCGGAAGAACACGCCAGTCGCCCGGCACCCACGCACCTCGTTCCGTAGCATGACGATCTGGGGGGAAGGGGGGGGGGGGTGATAGTGGGTTAGCATGTTGACAAAACGAGAAGTCCGGAAAAACCCCAGCCCCCACCCACCCCCGCACGCCCGTCCGTACACCCACCCACCTTGGCGTTCTGGATGCAGCGCACGGCGTAGGTCAGAGTGCGGAACACGTTAGCTTCCAGCCGGGCCTGCCCGTGGTTGCACACCAGCACGCCGCCCTTGCCGTCCCGGAAGAGGCAGCCGCGCAGCAGGCAGCCTTGCACGGATGTGACCAGTGCCCGAGCCTCCCCATCCTCCTGCAGCTCCTGCTGGAGGGTGCTCAGTTCCGGTGGGGCAGGAGAGGACAGAGAGCGGGGGGCCCTTCCCAGGAGGTGCGACAGCCCGTGGGAGCTGTGGGCAAGCCTGTAAGCTGGCCTGTAGAGGGCGCCGTCTCCCCCATCACGCTCCTCCACCTCCTCCTCATCGCTCGCCTCGCTCTCGCTGCAGTCGTCCTCGATGACAGTGCCCTCCCCGAGCACCTCCTCTTTCCCCCGGCCACTCCGGCGGCCCGGGTCCCACCCCCCTTCTTTCTGGCACAGGGAGGGGGCAGCGGCCACTGGTCGGGAGCAAGGCTGGCTCTCCCCCCCCCCCCCCGGCTCGCCGCCAGCAGTGCAGGCCCGGGCCAGAGCGGCCAGGTGCCGGAAGGCCCAGTTGCGGTCAGAGACAGGCAGCCCATCCACGGTGACCGAGGCGCCGTCGCTGCCAGAGAAGTCACAGCTATCCAGCAGACTGAGCGCCACACTCTGAAAGTGGGCGCCGCTTGCCTGGCCGAAGGAGCAGAACCGAGCCTGGCACGTGCCGGGCCCCCGGACCTGCAGCTGGCCCCCCTCCACATTGCAGTTATCCAGCTGCACATGGCCCGAGGATGTCTGCAACAACACCACCACCAGCACAAGAAACCATATTACTAAGGAAGATGTAAAAATGCAATGATCTTTATTTGTTTAGTGGATGTTTTTAACCAAAGCGATGTACAAAGCAGGGTCAGACAGGCCCTATAGTAACTGGGGGTTAAGAGCCTCGCTAGTGTTTATTATGTGTTCCTCAGTGGCTGGAACAAAATGCAGAATAAGATTTCCTTGCACAGTGTAAGTGACTATGTGCTGTGAAAACTGATTCTCACTATTGCATGTGCAACACAGACGTACGACGGCCTCCCGGCAACGCACGCCGACCTTGTAAATGACGGGCGAGAACCATGCGGGCATTAAGACCAGATTGCAGAGCCGGGCGGTGGGACACTGCTGCTCGATGCTGACCAGGAGAGCCACCTCGCCCAGCCTGCCCCTGCCCACGATCTCCACGGGCAGCTTCAGAAGCAGCTCTGTCTGTTCCTCGTAGACGCCCGGGTGAAGCACGACGCGGTCGAAGGGCCCTGCCACCGACAGCGCCCCCCGCAGGCTCTCCAGCTCACAGCCAGCCCCTACGTGCCACACTCGGCGGTCTTTCCTGCGCCGGAACAGGTAGAGGCAGTTGGAGGCGTCCACCTCGGCCCCATTCTGGGTCCATGTGCGGCTGGCCAGGGCGTGCTGTCTCAGCGCCTCCCTCCAGGACTGGGGCTCCACGTCTGGCCTGTTGGGCCAGTTGGGGTGCCGGCATTCAGGGCAGCGCAGGCACAGCTGCCGCCACAGCGTCTTGTCCAGGCTGAGGATGAGCTCGCGCCAGGCCCGGCACACCTGGCTGCAGCGGCCCAGGTCCGGCAGCGGCAGGTACCCCAGGATCACCCGCCACAGCTCCACGGGCAAGACGGCGGGATCCATCAGCGCGCGCCTGCTGCGAACCGGGCAGCCTGTAGCCGGGAAAAGCGGAATGAAGCAAATAAAATACAAACATTCCCATATTTAGCAGACGCTTTTTGTCCAAAGCGATGTACAAGTGAGAAAAATGGCACATTACAAACATACAGGCTGTCAAGGAGTCAACTAGGCATAGGAGCCTGTGGGCTGAGATTCTGGAATGCTCAAGTGTCAACAGGATTAGAGCTGGAGCTAGACGACTTCTAACAAAGCAAGAACCTGATAAGACTATTCAAGGACCAAACCATACATTCATAACAATTCATAATTCAGCAGGGCAACAGCTACAATCACACGTTGTCATCTTCCCAAAAGGAGTACAAGTACGTAACAACAGCAACAAAAAGATTTAAGCTTTACTGACAGTTATATTGTATTAAAATCAATGGTTACCCGTGTTGTTTGTTTACAATGAGTATCAGTGATACAATGAAGTATCACGCATAAGTTTTTAAAGCACTAAAATTCGGAAATAATTTCAACATACTTGATGTTTTTTTCTTCTTTGATACGTCTAACAAAATCGTATAGGCCTGAACGATGTAGCAGATAAGCAAGGGTTCGGGGTACAGCAAATAAATAGGAGAATGTTAATTTAATAAAGCAAAATGAAACAGCGAGCCCAGACAGCACCAGATCCCCGAACTGGCCGCGGAACCCACCATCTGTTACCGCAAACCTCAAAAGTTATTTAACCTTTCGATGAGTTAGTTTTACGGGTCCTGCATCGCGGAAATCGGACACGTGAGCTGCTGGTAACTTGATAACTAATCGTGCCGTGTTAATTTAACATGCAACAACGGATTAAAGTAAAGATATCACACTCACGGCTTCACGGTGTCCGACTCATGTTCCCCGATCTCCCTTCCCTTCTCAACGCCCAGCGCGGATCCACTTGGGTAGCAAACCCAGCTTTCCGCTCCCCCTCCTTCCTCGGATCCCCTCTGCGCTTTGGGATCCTTCAGCCCCACGCATGAAATCCGAGGCGCCAAGAAGAAAATGCAGAGTTCCCCGGAAGAAGCAGCCTTGATGATAATGCAGATTAATAATGCAGATGTGCGCTTCGTTAGACGGCGTGATGCTGAAGCTGCAGACCCGGAGCCGTCAGCCGCGCGGCTCCCTTCTCCCGGACACAGAACCCCTTCCCCTAAGCCGTGCTGCTGCTGTCGGCTTTTGTCCTGCTTTCCCCACATGCAGCGGCTTGTCCTCCCGGTTTATCCCGGTGCAATCTTGCACGCCAAGCTGCCATGCTGCTGCTTCGCTTCTGCGTAACTATGACTGTGGGAATATCGCGGTGCACAGTATTTAATTCCGAGGAGACGCCGCAAGCTCCACCACACACGCTTTCAGGCGTCTGCTTCTTTCGGTTTTGCAGGCCCGACTGCCGGTAAAGATTATCTTAAAGCGAAATATTATGAATAACGGTGAATTATTGCCAAACCCCTGCTGGAAGGAAGAGAGCTGAGGGTAAATCGGCGGCGCGGTGGGGCGGAGCCCAGGCTTTCCGTGCGCGGAGCCTGTGCCCGGGCGATAGGGGAGGAGTTTGTCCATTATTTATTTATTTATTTACTCGGTCACATATCTCTTTACGACCCCGTCATTGTCATAATCACGGAGTAAGCAATTCAGTGACTGACATAATCGTTCTAACGCATTGCAGTATGTTAAAAACCCATCCTCGCACTTTCGACATACATTTCTATAGGTTAGCGACGATCCAGAATCTCTTAAGAGCCACATCCGAGGGCAAGGTACCGTACACCTCCGTACTCCGTTTTATCGCAGTTTTTCTGCTAAAGTTGCGTTATTAATGGGACATTTAGGCATTCAACTTAATAGATATTTTTTTTAATTCCCATACCCCCTACTCCACCCACCAGGCTACCACTAGAAGAGAATATTTCTGAAGAAACCAACCACCCAAAAATCCTGAAAAGAACTATTGCAGACGCAGGCAACATTTCCAAATATTTTATTGAAAACACAATATCATTTCCATATCAGAGCTGTCCCAAGTCAGGCAGGACACACCAAACGATTTGATTTAATTTAAACCATCAATGACGTAATGAAAATGGTGCACATATGGTCTCCTTCTCAGGTGCTCCATTGCACGTTATCATAAAAGCATTGAAGCATCTTCCTCCACAGCATCTCCAGATGAGAGTGTTGAAATAGTTAGTTACTTTGCTGGATTTCGCACTTCAGAGCCAGCCCTGTTCTCGCGGGCTTCTCCGGACGTCCAGAGGGGGGAGACGACTCATATGCTGTCCAACTTCCTGAGAACATATGGGGCTGAAAAAAACCACCAGATACTTAAGTTTTTAATCACTTACCCACATTGTCAGAAAAAAATACTAATTTGTACCTTTGAGGGTACAACTACCTGTCCCTGGGGCTGTACCCTCAAGGGTCTGCCAGTTATACTGTAGCTGTAGGTAAATGTACCTTTTAGTCTAATTTAAATGGACTCTGAGGAACATTTTGTACTTTTGGGATCAGAACAGTACCAGGACTGCTGCCCTCATTACTTCCATATATTCCGGGGTTTTCTCTCACAGTCAAAAGATACAGTTAGCAGAGTTGGGTAATTCAGGTCCAGAGAGTAGAAGCCCAGACCGGGATTTTGTTTCAACCAACCAAGTTGAGTACTCTGTGATTGTGACTCTTTATGTTCTTTATGGACTTTTACTCTCTGGGCCTGAATTACCCAACTGACAGGCGAACTGGTTTCTCTAAACTGCCCACAGTTGGATGCTTCTGTGCCCAGTGTTGGCACGGGCATCATTTTGCAGTGTTAACCGACTTTGTTCCTTCTGCCTAAAATTCAGCCGCTCTACCAACACTGCACTGGATGGATGGATGGATGGATGGATAATGGCCAAACAGTCGCCATTGTGATTTATGAAAATGTGTTATTTTCTTGCACATTTATTTTTAGAAAAACATAAAAGTTGAATGTCTGTAAGTCCTTACGTTTACTTACGTCGTTTTCTGAGAGCCTTTCACGCGTTCAGGGATTGCGCCGCTAATGTACTAAACCCAAAATACGCAACAGCCCTAAAATCATATGACATCAGCACACCTAAATCCGGTTCATAGCCTGGTTTTTTATTCATACAAGGCATAGACTGTAAAAGCACCGACGGAAGGAATAATATCGCCAGGCTAATCACCATGACCTCTCCCTATTACATTTCTAATGCAGTGACGTGCCCAGATCATTCTGTACATTTCAGGGTCGTTTTCCGGGGAGTATCTATTTCATGGTGCGCAACGGATACACCGCAATAAGCACAGCAAACATTGGATGCTATTTCGGCGTCCGTGGTATCAGTGCAAAAGATTCGTACCAGTGAAACTGCTTAGCGGCCTGGACAGCAGAGAAACATACAGCGGCAAAGGACTTAAATGAAAAAGAAATAAACGCTGGAAAAGCACCTTCATTTTACAGCCTGGCGGAAAGGGTGCGTGGGGAACTTTGACTGTCTATACATATAAGATTGGCCGCGACCCTAAACAGGTAATTAATTAATGGATGGATGGATGGATGAATGAAATATGAATGAATGAATGAAAGAAAGGTTTTGCATTTATGACCAGCAATCTTTTGCGTATTTCCGTATAAACAGTTATGCACTTGAATGTGTGATGCTGACCGGAAATCTGCTATAGAAATTTGCTTGGGTGCAATAAAGAAATTTAGTGAAACGTGATATACCATGCAGCCTCCGACGATACTTACTGATTCTGAGAAGAGCAACATAAACCAGGAAATTCCGCAGAGACGAAATGACATCTTGCCGCATCTTTTTCTTCATCTCCTCCGGGTCCATTTTTGGCCCAAGTCCTTCAATCTTGAACATTGTTCGACTGGAAATAAGCTCCCCTTGAGAATCGGGCAGTATGGGTCTTGGTCTCCGGCGGCGCGGACTTCGCCGTGCTTGTCAGCGTTCGACCTTCGTATCGCACGGAAGTCGTCCGACAGATACGGGGCGCGCAGAGGCACAAACTGTACAACGAGACCGCAAACGCTTTGCGCGATTAATGCGTGCGGATGGACACGCAAGAGCCACGCATTTCAGTAGCCCGTTCCGCAGCACAGCATTCAGTTATTGCGAAATATTTCCCAAGACTCGCTGTACAATATTACTCAAGAGGAATTCTAGCCAGTAAGTAAAATACCGACCAATCAACTTGAATTAAGGTCAGTCGTTTGCTCTAAACGTTGAAAAACATAAAATCACATTTAGCATATTGATTCATATCAATTATTTCGTGACCCGAAGCCACTACTTTTATGACGAAATAACACAAATTAACGCAAAAAAATGAAATAACATTTAAAAATCAGTGTGGTGACTAAAATGCATTTGGTCCCTTCAGGGTAATTATGGAAACTCTCCAGCAGATGGCGACACATGCTTTTAAACTATCATACAGATCCGAGTTTCCAGAACGTACTGATGTGTTATATTGTGTCAGAATATAGAACATAACATGTAAATATTTTTGTCGCATCATAATATCCAAACACCTAGTCATTTTTTATTATATGTATATAGAGGTCTTTAATTGTTCTTGGGGGCGGGGTCGAGATGGACTGAACAATGAGGAGTGCTGTGAGGGGGGAGAGAGGGAGAGACGCGACTGTTGTTCAGCACAAGAAAGAGTAGGGTCACTAGGAGGGGTGTATTTTGCTATCAGCGCTTAGCCGATCCGCATGTGCAGCGCACCTCCTCGGTCCCGGACTGTGCTCTCTACTCTTCCGTCTGCTTTGCCCATCTTCATCTCACTACGCTTCTGACTGCTCTAATATAAAACACCGCTCCTTTCCACGCGCGAGGTGAGTTGGTCTGTCCATTCTGTACGCATTTTTTTTTTCTTAAACGAAGTTCACAACAGATGGGATGATAACAGGACGGCGCATCTTCAGTGAAGTGCAGGGCGTGCGGTAGCTGTTACGATAAACGAATAAAGCGTCAGATAGCCTAAATTGTGTCCTGAAAATAATGTTACAGAATTCAAAATTAATATTATCCAATTTTGAAAATTTTGATTTTTATATAAACATCAACTTATTTCAGGTTCGAGTCTTTGTGTATTTCCTAATTTTATGATAACGTTATTTTCCCATAAAATGATTTCTTGCCCTTATCTATTGTGCATCAGAAATTAGAATGAGCTCGAGAAATAATAAGAGATGTATTAAAACATTTGTATATATCGATTTAATTGCGCAAAAATTATTAGTGTAATTGTTCGCGAGGGACATTTGCAAATTAACATGTAATATTAGGTGAGTCGATAGAAATACAATCGATGTAGTTTATATAGGCTACGTCCAACGCTTTTCGGAATGGGAACAATATGCGGTCTGGCATATTAAAACCTAGGCTATATGATCTGAAACAGCATGCGAAAAAGAATATATTATTCTCCATGTATATAGTGCTCGACACTGCGCCTTAATTCCGTAGAGATATTATTATACGTCTAAAACTGAAATCAACAAAGGACAATGCCTCTTATGCGATCGAATTGGAAGTTGTGTCCCTCGAACCACGTGACAGCCGTCCTAGGCCAGCCGACGGTATCATGCGCTTTGGCTTAACTTGCTGGGCTGTGTTTGTCACACTGCTTCTGCAGAGCGCGTACACACACACACACACACACGCACACACACACACACACACACAAAAACAAACAAAACCTATTTTTGGAACCTGTTCGATAACCAATGAATAAGAACATGTTACTACGGTCCGTTTGCGCATAATGATGGAAATATACCACATCCCTCGGAGGATTCAACTTAGGTTTCTGTCGCACACACGCACAGCGATGAAATCCGCCAACACACACATATGCAAAAAACACCCGTCCGCTGCGTAGTGGTTTGCAGTTTAAGGCACTGCTGCAGGACGGTGTTTAATGAGTGATATATGGGGCTGTGTTTGCGCTGAGGGGTCAGCAGAAAAATTCAGCAGGCGGCAGGAGCTCTTCGGGAAGGGGGATGCTGATCTAACCCAAATACTCCTCTGCGGCGTCCAAAAAGAGGTGCAGAGGCGCGCGAGGCGGATTTGGTGTCCCGCTTGGATTTACAGCTGTTCTAAAAAAATTAAAGGCGCATCGATCCCACTCCTTACGTGCACGGCAGGTGACGCGTTTGCGTTGCTCCGCACCGCTGTACCTGTAGTTTGGAGTGTATAGCAGCCAGCTTTTATGCTATTCTTATATATGGAATACGGATAAGGTTTGTTACTTCAACATCCTCATTACTTTATTCAGTGTCTGCCAGCTTCTAATGTTAGAATAGAATGGTTGTACTTTTTGTACTTTCTTATTCACTGTGGCCCATTGTGCTCTCCACTACATTCTCAGAATAAAAGTACCTTTGCTTGTCGCTTGAGCTGTACCTTACATTTCTGTACCTTTTAAGGACAAACAGCATTAATGTACCATCTTAAAAGGTATAATTCCCTTCATTGGCAGATCTTTGAGGGTACAGCCCCAGTGACAAACAAAAGTACAAATTGGTACGCTTTTTTTCTGAGAGTGCATGTGAGGGGTAGTCGTCCCCCCACCCCCACTAGGTTAAGGGCCTAGCTGAAGAGACAGACATGTGACTGTCCTGCCAAGGCTGGGGATTGACCTGGCAACCTTCTGATCACAGGCACTGAGCCCCCTGAGCCACACTCCCCCCAAGGCGTAGGTCCACACTGTCATTTTTGTGTTCTTCCTGGGATTTGAACTCCTGAGCGCTGCACGGCTAACACAGAGCACTAGTAGTGGAGCTACAGGAAAGCTACCCAGTATCGGCAGGATGGGTGTGGGTTCGCGGTCCCCCTGATGGCGCCCAACCCCCCCATCTCATGGTAGCTGAGTCTGTCGTGTGATTATATCACCAAGTGAATTGTTACGGGACCTGATGTTCTGCCAGTGCACGCTGGGATTTCTAGCTCCAGGTTTGAGTTAGATGGGTGTATGCATGTGTGTGTGTGTGTGTGTGTGTGTGTGTGTGTGTGTGTGTGTATACAGTATATGGCTGCATAGGGCCTAAGCTTGGGGCGCCCCCTGCAGGGGACGACCGCATAGACATGGCTGCGTGTTTATTAATGGGCTGTGGTCCTGGCTGCTGCACAGGACTTCCACACACTGGAGTCTGTGCCAGCCAGCCCACCCCCCCCCCCCCCCCACGGACCCCCCCGTCCACACCAGGAACTGAACTTCGTAAGCAATTTAATATTCCCTGAACTGTATATCCACCTTCATACTGCACTGTCTGGGGTAATACTCACTGCTGCTGGTTTTACACAGAATCACTACTGTATGTGTGTGTGTGTGTGTGTGTGTAATATTCAGTGTGCAGTGTGTGTGTGTGTGTGTGTAATATTCAGTGTGCAGTGTGTGTGTGTGTGTGATATTCAGTGTGCAGTGTGTGTGTGTAATATTCAGTGTGCAGTGTGTGTGTGTGTGTGTAATATTCAGTGTGCAGTGTGTGTGTGTGTGTGTAATATTCAGTGTGCAGTGTGTGTGTGTAATATTCAGTATGCAGTGTGTGTGTGTGTGTGTGTGTAATATTCAGTGTGCAGTGTGTGTGTGTGTAATATTCAGTGTGCAGTGTGTGTGTAATATTCAGTGTGCAGTGTGTGTGTGTAATATTCAGTGTGCAGTGTGTGTGTAATATTCAGTGTGCAGTGTGTGTGTGTGTGTAATATTCAGTGTGCAGTGTGTGTGTGTGTGTGTGTGTGTAATATTCAGTGTGCAGTGTGTGTGTGTGTGAGGTTGCTGAGAAAGCCTCAGAATGAGACTCATATCTCCTGATGACCTGCATAGTGGAGGGTGTGTTTATTTCCGTGGTGCTACTCTGTGCGTGTGGCACCGGGTCAGATAGGGGCAGCCGGCCGTTCACAGATCCTGCACTATTATTAATTTAAGCTGTTATTTTAGAGGAACCAGGAGTGTCTCACATGTCATGCTGTAGCGTTGACGGAGATATCCAGGATGGCCAGTGGCCCCTTTTGCCTGGTCTCTTCCCTAATTGGTCGATCCGCCTGCCATACTTATTGAGGATCCTTCCGGCCAAAAGACCACAAGTGATGTTCCTAGTGAAAGTGGCGAGATATGAGACAAACTGGCAGCTTTTAATCTCCAAATGTAATGCCACAGCGGGAAACCACAGCCTAATGGCTGTTTGCTGAGATGAAAGTGTGCAGTCCTCACTCTCATTTAGAGAATGGGCTGTAAGTCTGGATGGCTGGGAGCTTTAATTATGTTTGGGGAGCCGTGCCGTAGAATTTCCGGAGCTTTCCGGCAGCTTCCTGACGAAGACGGTGGTGTAGTCCAGGCTTGGGTGGGATTTGATCGGCGCTGTCTGGTTTATGAGGACAGCGGAGGATTTACCTTCTCAGGAGGCGCGACACTGGCCTTGCTGGGAAGCTCCCAGTCGCCTACTGGAGCTATTTTATGAGCTGCAAGAGAAAAAAACGAGAGAAAGACATAAAAAACAATGTAGCATCAATATTCTGCTAATCAGCGCTCAGGGTGCCGTTCGGGGGGGGGGGGTGACTACTCGCAGATCAAGTTAATAATTTAACCGTCCGACCTTTTTTCTTGAGGGGGGCCCTAGGCTATACCCTAGGATAGCCTAGGCATTAATCTGCGCCTGTGTGAGAACAGAGGGGTTTCAGGGTTCCCGTTAGGGACCCTTCTGTCACTAGCAGCAGGATGGCTGCCGTGGATCTCATGTTTAGAGATTCCTGTCCGTCATCGTCGTGTAGGATTAGCAGGAGCGCCAGCCTGGCGTTTGTCGTCCGAGGCCCCTGGCAGAGCTCCTGCCGTCGTGGCTGCGTTTTTCCTCACAAAGATAATGGGGTCACCATTGATGACAGCAGCAAAATACTCTTCAAGAAGGCATACATTTACTCTCCACTGGTAGGTCAGGGCCAGATACTGCAAGTAATGCAGATAATATATATATATATATATAAAATATAAAAAAAAAACACTTTAAGCACCTAGCCAGAAAGTAATTGGACATTCTGTTCATAAATACGTCGCTGTTTAACATTGGTTATTGACCCCGGAGTAGCCCTGCAGTTAAATTACCCCCTGCAGTTAAGTGAGCCCCCCCCCCTTATCGAACACGGCCAGTTGACATGGTGGCACTCGACACGGCTGCAGTGAATCAATCCACCTTTAACAGCCTGTCAAAAAATAAACGTGTGCAGAGCCCAAAAAAACAGAAGTACTTTGTTTTGACTGCGGCTATCAAATGTATGAGATTATTATTATTATTATGTTATTTTTTTTCCTGTTCCATTAATTGAACAGAGAAAGTATCGGATATATTTACGTTAATAACTGGTGTGCTTTCACCTGCCATTAATTATCTCAATCATTTAGGCTTTGCTTACAGCTTCATTATTTAATAACCGCCCACTCGCCTTGTTCAGATGAATGGAAATTTTAATTCAGTACATTGTATGATCTCTCCCTCACTGTCCTCCATGGGGTTTTTAATCCAACCCAGACACAGGCGTGACTAAGCGCTTACGACGGCATTGTGTACCAGATGTCCGCCGGGGAATACGGCAGCATCATTTTAATTGTTATGGCGCAGTTTTTTTTTTAGGTCATTCAGCCAGGCAGATTTTACGGGTCGACGTGGAGTTTGGAGGATCTCGGCCTGTCATGTGCCCCTCAGTGCGAGAGCAGCAGCTGCCGCAGACGTGGCCAGATCGCATTCAGTCCACTGGCGATGGAGAACGAGTGTGAAAAACGCTGAAAAACTCCATTCAGAGCGAAGCATCCCGCAGTGTTGATGGGACACTTTGCGGCTAGGATACAATAAACCAGGGCTATTCAACTCACGGTCCTCGAGGTCCGAGCACTGCTGATTTTCCAGCCTTCCTTCACCTGTGAGCCAGGTGTGAAGCCTCTGACCAATCAGAATCAGTAATTATTAAACTAACTACCTGGGAGAACTGAAAGCAAGACCTGGATTTGGAATCGAGGGCCTGAGTTGAATAGCCCTGCAATAAACTAAGCACAGTTGTGAGAAAATAACACAAAACTTTGTCTTTATGTCATTGAACACGCCTTTGATTTGTCATTGGTCCAGCGCAGAAGCCTAACGATGTTCTTTTCTACCAGTAAAACTGGAGAATCAAACACATTGCATTGTGGGAAACGGTTTGGTTTTTAGCATTGACTTCTTTTAAGAAACTCAATATTGTCAAATCTTGAAATAAGCCTGAATGATCCTCCGCTCCTGAGGCACAGTGAACACAAAGGTTTGATTTATTCTGGGATGTACTTGTTTGTCAATTGAAAAATAATTACCCCCAAGCCTCCCCAATAAGTGGTGACAGCAGCTTTTAGCAGCGGTGAATGCAGTCCAGCACTTCCTGTAATTATCGATCTGTCTGTCAGCGGCGATTCCGCCGGATCATCCACACAGGACGTCAGTTAGGTTTCAGCCGTGAACTGCGTCCTAATTATGGCCTCAACATCTCACCTGCGGCAAAAGTCTGGGCTCATCCGTTGTCCGTTACTAGAACATTTATGCTGTTGGATGCAGTGTTTGGTGTTTGTCAGGCACGGCGAGGACGGTACTAGTGAAGATGTTTCGCTTTTAACGCTGTCCTCCACAGACCTTTGTTCTAGAACTTGAAGAACATACAGATGGATTTTGGCAGCCTTGGCGTGAACATTTGTTCGTCCCTTGGCAGTGGGATCTCCCCTCCATCTTTTGCATGCCTTCCACTTCCTGGCCAGGTGCTCTGATTGTAGCGTCATGAACATCCATGTCAACCAGGATGAAAGAGTCTGTTGAATCCTTAATGTTATTCTGATGAGCCGCTCCAGCCATTTTACATGTTGCTCTCTCAGAGATTGTCTGCTGGCCATTCCTAGATGATATTCTACTGACTCAGATTTTCTCCATTTCAACCATATGTCTCGTAGCGCGTTTCACCGGGACTCCATAGCTGTTCCGGTGACTTGTAGCCCTTTCTAGACTGAAAAGGCATCAGCAACATTTTTATAGAGATATTCTAGCGTTTATTCTGATTATGTTGATATGTGGTGAAAAGTTTCAGCCCTTTACAAATGGTCAAGATGACTCAGATGTATATCGGACAGAGCTGACCCTAAAGGCAGAGTGAGTCTCTCTTTTTCAGACTCCAACTCAAAAACTTTTCTACATGAAAAGTGGTGGGAAAAAATCCTGAAACTTAAACGAGGGCTCATATTTATTAACAGTAGAGTGAATATCCAGGTTAATGAGTGAGCACGTCTTTCATCTCCTGTAATTCTCAGTCTCATTCCTGGGTCAGAGAGGCATCTTGGCAGATCCTGAGGACCCAGTACTATAGGGGCCCTTCAGCGCGTATAATTATATATTTTATATAATTATATAAATATCTGGCTACACCCCAGTGTGTCCCGGGGGGGGGGGGGGGGTCAGCTGCATGACAGTCGCATGGTGGGGGGCCGCCTGCAGCTCCATCCCAAATGTCTCACATGGGCTCCTTGTTACTCAGAGCTGTTCAGTCACTGACCTTATTGGCTGTTGATTTATACAGAGTGACTTCACAGAAGATCTAAAGATCGATTTTATTATTAACTTCTCTATATGGCTGCAGATTCCGCTCAGTCCAGCTTCAATAGCTGAGTATACAGTGCATGGTTGTGGTGCTATTTTAACATTACGTTTAAAACAATAGTAGTTTTATTTTGTAGTCAGATTTTTTTTACCGTAATAACCACTGTATTCTGCTTGAATGTTAGTATTAGAAGTGAATTGTTTTAAGAAAGTAGCTTTTTGTCTTATTTTGATTTTACTTACCTGTTTTCTTAAACTTTAAACAAGGTAACGGCCCGAACACTGAACCTTGCGGTACCCCAAATTCCAGCTGCATGTTGTTCCTCTACAGTGACACCCCCCCCCCCCTTCCCCGTGTCCATGCACAAATGGATTTTGGAGATTAGACTCTCAAAGGGGTGCTTATTTTCATAGCAATAAAGGGACGCTTCACAGGGATCGAAATGCTGGCAATTAAGGCAATCTTACATTTGCAAGAAAACAGGATGTAGTCGGTTAGCAAGACACAGAGGTAGCAAGACAAACTTTTGATGGAGGTAATCGGGAATCCTCCGACAAGGCTGTGGACATCCAGCACTCTGATCGATAGCTGTGCCCCGATAGTGTCTAGCTTATTGCAAAAGATGGTGCTTCTCCTGAGTCTTTGTGATGACCTTGTGTTTGACTGATCATGCTACTTCAAACTCCCTCGAGTTATAAACAAACGTTCCTGTTTTGTCACAGATTTTGCCTGCCGCTTAACTGACTGTTGTCAGATCTGTGGATGCCTGTATCATCTCTAATGATTTTAAGAGTAAAATTAAACATTACATGTAATAACTTTTGAGCCCTTTATCAAATCCGGTGTCAGAGAAAAAAGAAAATAATGGATTAGGACCTTTTTCTGAAAGATGGCTGGATGCTCCAACCTGCTCTCTGTCTCTCTGAATTCCCTTTAGTTTAATCTGTTCACCCTAATCTTTCACTCGGTGACGGTTGAGTGCCTCCATTGGCTCCGCCCCTTTTCCCAGCATGCACCCTGGGTCATGTTGGCAGGAAATGTGAGAAGCTGCTTGTGGCAGCTGTATTATTCGTGGGCCAGCAGAGACCTGGTCAGCGGTGCCTGTCCAGTCGTGAGGGGAAAGGGGGGGCTGGGCCTGATGAACGACCATCGCTGTCGCGACTGGCGCCTCGTATTCCTACATTACCCATAAATCTGTGCTGGTAAGATGCACTACATTTTGCCCTGGAATTACATTTTTGCCCATCTACTTTCATTGCTAATATTTATATCATTGTTCTGGTATCTTTATTTGGCATATGCGGTGATCCTGTGGCTTAAATGCAGAGAAGCATAAAGTGGGGCAGGGGGAAGGTCATGTGACAAGCCCAGTTACCTCACTTGTGCATTATTGCCAGCAATATGAATGACTGTGACTCCCTATTGTGTAGTTTTGGGTGGAGACCTGGTGGGGAACTTGCTAGGGGAATATGCAGCATCTCCCAGCGAACGTCTCATGACATCATTATGGGGAATCTGCCGATTCTACACACTAACCCCTCCCTCCAGGGTCCCTTGCCTGGGGCATCACTCTCCGGTGACACCGTGGAGATCGGAGCCTTGACCGCACATGTGCAGAGGAGTTAGGCTCCTGGCCACTGTTCTTGTACCTTTGAATATTGGGCTGAGAAATGACCCAGTTCTTTTTTCTTGCTTGGATGCACGACTAGCAGAAGTTCACGCAGTGTGTGTCACACCGGAGGGATGCAACAAGGCAGCCTGTAATTAGTCAGGGCAGAAGGCAAAGCTGGTGAAAGAGCAAGAACAGCCAACTGCCTACTGCGTAACCTGTGCTCTGTGGAACCCAGTGATGCTATGCTCCTTAGGTACTGCGTAATCTGTGCTCTGTGGAACCCAGTGATGCTATGCTCCTTAGGTACTGCGTAATCTGTGCTCTGTGGAACCCAGTGATGCTATGCTCCTTAGGTACTGCGTAATCTGTGCTCTGTGGAACCCAGTGATGCTATGCTCCTTAGGTACTGGGCAACCTGTGGTCTTCAGAAACTGCTGAAGCTATGCCCCTTAGGTTCTGGGTAACCTGTGGTCTTCAGAACCTGCTAAAGCTATGCTCCTTAGGTTCTGGGTAACCTGTGGTCTTCAGAACCTGCTGAAGCTATGGTCCTTAGGTACTAGGTAACCTGTGGTCTTCAGAACCTGCTGAAGCTATGCTCCTTAGGTTCTGAGTAACCTGTGGTCTTCAGAACCTGCTGAAGCTATGCTTCTTAGGTTCTGGGTGACACATGGTATTTAGATGTTGGTTATGTTATGGTTTTTAGATTCTGGTTAATGTATGACCTTTGGATGCTGCTTAACCTAATGCTGTTTAGTACCTGCTGAAGTTTATAAGCTGCTCCTTAGATAACAGTTAAGTTATGGTGTTTAGTTACTGGTTTACCCAGATTCATGGGCCTTTATCATATTGTGCCTCAGCTTGAAAGTTTATGTTTATGGAAAGATGTGAAAGAAAATCAAATTGCTTTTAATGTGCTGGGGATATTAAATATTGATGGTATTAAATATTCATCATGCTTGGGGGTGAAAAAAGCCCCCATTGAAAGAGCTGGTGCTGAACAGCTTTTTTATAGCCTGGAGGTTTTAGTGGAGACAGCAAGTTCGGTTGTTTCGGGTGTTTCTCTTTTATTTATTTGACACGTGTATTTTAGGACGCCACATGACAGAGGGTCTGAGTGCTTCCATGGTGCCGCAGATGCTTTGCTGTTTAAAACATTCTGAATGGCGTCAGATCCCCCCCCCCCCCCCGCATCTCTGAGGGCGCAGGAAATGCGCGTCGAGGTCAGCGGAGCAGCAGCAGCGCAGCCACGAGCGCTGTAAAGCGCGGCAGCTGCAGCGACTAATCCGTCTTGCCTCCACAGGGAGCAACGCCAGCCGGCCCCCATGAGCACAAGGACCGCCCTCCAGCCCTCCTCAGCCAATCCGCAGAGGTGGGCGGAGCCCATGCGCGGCATCACAGTCAGCGTTCCCAGAGGGCGATTCCGGAGGCCACAGGTCACACCGAGGTGAGAGGCTGCCATCAGAACCGGGCCGTTCGTTCACTGCAGGGAACTAAACAGCACTGTAAAGATCACCACCCTTAAACATACTGTACGTCCATCTGTACGTATTTATTTCCTTATAATGGTGTGTCACTGGCGGGGTGGAGGGGGGTGTAATTAGAGACATGAATGTGCAGCACTACACGGAATAAATGTCCTGAAAATCTGCTGAAATCTGAAAAAAAATCTCCACCTTCCAGCAAGCTGCCTTTTCTGCTGCCCCCCCCCCCCCTACAACCCCCCTGCATGAAGGTAACAAGTTTACCTCCATGGGGGTGGGAGTGGTTACACAGCTCTGAGAGTGTGGCAGCTGTCCAGGCTGCAGGGGCTCACTGCCCCCTGTGGGGGTGGGGGGGGGGGCAGCCTGTAACTATGGAAACGGCCGGGCTGGCTTCCACGTGGCGCTTTCCCCCCACGCCCCGGAGGCGGGGGTCCGTTCTGAAAACGTCACTCATTAGACCTTAATAGAAATAATCGGATGAGATGAAGTGCTGCTTGAATAAGTAGTTTGCATTTATTTAGTGTACTGCACTGCTGGTAGGAAACTCATGACCTAAGACTCTCACTCACTAGTTCAGTCATTCCAGTGATGGGACAAAAAAGTGATTTAAATTGATTTTGAGTTATAATTACGATCTGATTGTCATCTAAACCTGGAATCATTTCAGCATTTCCCAGCACCCCAGAGCTGCGAATCCCTCCATACTGTACATAGATACGGATATAAAATACCGTCTTTTGTGTCACTATTCACCTTTAAGTGTTTGAAAAAGCTGTAACAATCAACAATTGCGACTGCACCCCCTTACTCATCACATGAAAATGCAATTTTAATATATGAAGTTAAAAAAAATGAGGTTGTATTGGAAACATATATTTGAGTTGGTCATATGATAATAATTTATTGTAAATGTATTCATACGGTACTGATCACTGAGAGACCCCCCCCCCCCTCAATTCGATGCGTGGACAAGGGGGGTCGCGCTCGCCGTACCCCAGGACCTTCCCATCCCTGACGGTTGGAGGGAGAAGGCAATTCCCATTCGTCCTGGGATGTCTGTGGGAGTGTTTGTGTAACTCAGTAACCCATCTAGGTGGCCATTTATGGAGGCCATGTGTCCCTGTGATCAAAAGGTCGCCGCTTCAAATCCTAGGGTCAGCAGTGTGATGTCATCACTGGGCCCCTGAGCGAGGCCCTTAACCCCCGATTGCCCCAGGGCCTGTCTGACGCTGCTTTCTCAAGAAGAATGTTTGTCTGTTTGGATAAAAAGCATCGGTTAAATAAATAAAATGTATAAGTATAACAACTGCAAGTGGCGTACAGGATCGCCGGACGCAGCTGTGGGCAGGCAGGCAGGCGTCTCCACTTACGGGCATTAATGCCCATTGAGCAGGTGGCATGACCTCATCAGGGAATCCCTCTGCATCCACAGGGTCTCCACCCCAGAATGACAGGGCTTGTTCCTCAGGGGCAGCATCTCGCTGAACAGAGCTGAAAAGCAGTGCTAGAATGATGACGGATATTTACAGGAGGGTTTTTAAATGAAACTGATGGCCGCCAACGCGGAACGTTTCCGGAAGGCGGGGTGGAGACCGGGCCAAGGTGACATCTTCACCTTAAAAAGCAGCCTGTCACGGACGAGGTTACTCTCTGCAGACAGCACCGCATGCTTTCACGCTGTACTCTTAGAAAATATGCTCACCTTGAGGTCTTCTTATAAGTTCTCTTTGTACAAGCCGGACGTTTTGTTGAATCACTATATTTTATTAAACTGGGGCTGTTCCAGACTATTGCATTGTACAACAACAGCATTTCACTTCCTGGGATTTGTGCTGAGAAGCCCTCAGTCGGAAGTACATCTCCCTAAAATTGATTCGGCTTCAAGTCTGTTCTGTTCCACTAGCAGCAGACAAGTTCCCTACAGCGGCGATGAGCTCGCAAGAGGAACAATGGATGGGTTAGGAGACTGTATCCACCCAGCGATTCCCGCTAATCCAGTCAAGTCTAGGACACCCATAATGACCCTACTAAAGGGGCAGGAGGAATTCTAAACATACAACCATCCCCTTTGCGATCGTACTCAGACCGCCATGGGGTGATTTAGCACATGAATGTTTGTATGTGTTTTTTTATATATATCTTATTACCAGAGGAAGAAAAACAAAGCTGTCTGCTGCCATGCTGTCTTTTCCAGTTCACAATAAATTAAATTACTGGAAAATTGACTACATGACGCCCAAGCGTTCCTGATTTACCGATTTGCAGGTCTGGGGTGATTCTTCATCTCTTAATTGATTTTACTGGTTAATCTAATGTAACCAATCAGGCCCTGTCTCTGTAACAGACATGCTTTCTTTAATATTTTAATGCACCGTGACTCTTGTGCTGGGACCCACGACCCCTCGCTGCTGTTTGTTGACCGCAGAGTATGTGAGGACTCCATAAACCTAACCCTAAACCTAACCCTAAACCTAAACCTTCCCGTGACGTTCCTTGTGACGCAGCGCAGCGTTGCCATTTTTATGGGATAGAGTAGAGCAGCTCGCACTCGTCTGTGGCCGGGGATTTTGTCCTGTTTCCCTGGCTCCCTCTCGTCCCCGAGTCCAGCCTGCTCCTTCAATGTGAGCCATGTAGGCTGTCCCTCCCATTCACTGTGGTATTCGGCCTCCCAGTGAGCAGCGAGACTTAAAATCTGGAAGTAGGTTATACGGTGTGAGGTGTTCATTTATACATCCCAACTCTGTGATTTTTTAAAAATTATTTGTTTCTTCTTTACTCCCTTCTTCTTTAATCTTTTTGTTCCTTCCTGGTCTGTGCACTCTCTTCATATGATATTTAATATATTTAGCGGACGCTTCTATAGAAAGTGACTTACGATTGAGAGAGCAGTGTCAGACAGTCCCTGGAGCAATTGGAGAGATTTGAACCGTCGACCTTCCAATCACAGGCACAACCCACAGAGCCACACAGCGCCCCCTGCTGGTTAGCTAACTCACTCCGCTGGGACTCAAAGATTCGGAAATGTGCCGTGAATATTCCAGGCGGCCATTGCGCTGGGGGCATGGCTGTTGCCTGCGTTTGACGTGGTTGCTATGGAGACGGCACCAGCGTCTGCCTTCCGGAAGGCGCCAGATCTGGACTCTCGGGGGTCGGTGAAAAGGAATAAATGAAATGCAGGCCTGCCACATCGATCACTGGGACACACGATACTGGCTTGGGAATAGACACAGGGTCTGAGATCAAGGAGTGAGTGCTGAATGACCCCCCCCTGCCCACGCAACCTCTGCGATTCAATTAAGTCTTAACAACCTTCGTACCTTCTTTTCGCACATCCGAATTGATCAACCCTCCTAGTTTCCGTCCTGGGGGCTGTGTCACCATGATTCTTGCTCTGAATGTCCTGACCTTTCACCATAACCCCCTCCCCCCCGGCAGCTGAATGGAGGAGAAGGAGAGGAGCCTCTCGCCCTCGCGGCGGGCCAGCCGCGTGGAGCAGGTGGTCGGCCGCTGGCTGCGACGTTCCCGCGACTCCAACAGCAGGTGAGCTGCCACCGCCAGCCTGGCCCCACCCACGCTGCATTGCGGAGGGAGTCAGCCCCCGCCAGGCGACTCTGGTCTCTGACAGCGCAATGCATCATGGCCACTCCGCACTGCCCCTGCGAGATCTCTTAGCAGAAACTGCCACTGGCACTGTATGCGTAAACAGTCCCAGATTGTCCCCCCACCCTCTGATTCAATGATCGCTCTTTATTGCGGCGACTGAAATCGCATGAAATGCAACGGCACCCTGTACTTACTCATATCACTTATTTCACTAATATGCTAAGACGCCTGCAGACGAATCGCAGTAAAAGTCCTTAGTAAAAGACGGGCAGCTGGTAGGATGCGGGCTGCGGCAGTAAATCGAAGGTCTCCCTGATGGGATTAGTCTCCAAATGACGTTGCCAGAAAAAGGTCCGATGAAGCAGATGCAATTAAAGCCGCTTCAATTCTTTCTGCTCTTTTGATTAATTAACAGTATTTACTGAGTAAGGTTCTATTTCACAAGCACTTTAAATATATTGCTAAGTGATTTTAGCGGCAGAGTTTGTGTATATATATATATCTCAAAGGCAGCCGGGAATCAATCTTCCATGTCTTGCATTCCTCTGATGCCGTCCACAGAGAGAGGGCAGCTGGGGAGGGCAAGTTTGGGACTCCAGTTGGTGCTGTGGCCGCCCCCATCAAACTGACCGTGAAGCTTGCAAGGGACCCACGCTTGGACTCCCATGGATTCGAGATCTCAGATCAGTGCCCCCTGCTGGTCACAGAGGTTACTGCAGGTACATCACAATTTCTTTTCACCCACTGTTGCATTCATTACTTCACCTTATCGGCCTAAATAGTATTTTGGAAGCTCACACCCGGATCCTGTGATTCAGACCTATGCTTTCTGTGCTGGTACATTCGCGACAGCAATATTCCATCAACACATTCATCAATGTTCAAGGCCACATAAAAAGTATATTGATGTCATGTTTAATAACCTATTCTTACACCCGAGGGATTTCAAAGAGGTTTCTTAGTAAGAGATGCTTCAGGAGAAAAGACCTACTAATTAGACTCTTAAGTAGCCCACTGCTGCCAGTTTTGGCCAGCGCTGGTGTTTGGGCGGGTTTGTTTACCTGGAGTGGTTGAAAATGATTACACGGGTGAGCAATCACCGGAAGCAATAAAAGGCTAAATGCCCGAATGCACGTAAATGGGAACGGATGCTCGCTCCCTGGCGCCACCTTCTGAGACAGTGACGTCACTGCCAGTCATGAGGAAGAGCCTTTTCAGTAATGTTCGAGGGTGCAGCGTATTGGCCGCTGCTTCTGACCCGTTTGCTCTTTCGTTTGGAGACCGGTGTCGCCCCCCCCCCCCCCCCCCCGATTGCATCCCAACACCGGCTGTGATTTTAATCCCCAACCGGCCCCAACCTGCTCTTGAGCTCCAGGAGAAAAAGGCAGAAGTTCCCACTCGTCCGTTTTGTGCTAGCTCTCCCGGAGTCGCGTCGCTCTGTTCTCGGAAGCAATTCTCAGTCTCGCAGCGGGTTCCTCCGGCTCTGCAGCTGCCTGGTAATTAAGCCCCCCTTCCTGATGAGGTCCTGGCTTACCTGTCCCCGGCTGCGTCGGCGACTCAGCCTTTAGACCGGGGGGGGGTTATAAATAGGCCTGGTCCCTCAAGGAAACGCAGAACGGGGACTGTGAGAGTGACTCACTTTGTGGATGTGCGCGATGTGCAGACACTGAATCACATGCGCGCGCGTGTGTGTGTGTGTGTGTGTGTGTGTGTGTGCGTGTGTGTGTGTGTGTGTGACACAGGCGGCCCGGCGGATGGCAGGCTCGTCCAAGGAGACCAGGTGCTAACGATTAACAACATCGTGACGGACGACCTGTCCGCCGAGCAGGCTGCTGAAATCATCAGGTAAGCTCCTCCCGGTGTTCTGTGCGTTCTTCGTCATCTGTCTGCCTCTGCATTGCAGAACACTCCAGAACATTCCACTGACCCCCCCCCCCCCCCCGCCCATTCACCGGAAGGAGAAAATAATTAGTCCAATTTGGGCCTGAAAAACTTTTTATACATGATATTCAGGATTGAGAACACTTTTATTTGTTATATTTCAAATTCTGTGCGCTTTTTAGTGACAATGAAAGCAGACGTGAGCTGGAAAAAAATCCCAGAATGCCGCCCCGGCTCCCAGCCCATGTCTTATACTCCTTATAGTCGTCCCACCCTGAGCTCTCCTTGACTTTCCCCATGCATCATTCAGAGCTTTGAAGAACATCTGAATGGAGCAGGTGCATGAGGCCATGCAGACCAGCAGCGTGGAGCGTTCTGCTTGATTAAGGAAGGAAAATTCATAACATTTAGAGAGGCGTGGGTCACAATAACATGATATTTCTTTTTTTTTTCTCTTGAGGAACTTCCTCAGAGGTCACGCTGTCACCCCTCATTTACAGTGAAGGGAACGTAATTAAACCGGCAGCCATTTTTACTGTCATCATCTCTGCGATGCTAATTGTGTTTACTTCTGCTGCCACTGCTTGGCGCCTATTCCTGCTTTCCTTCTCTCACTCCATCTCATTTTTTCTCCTGCATCCCTGACTAGACCTCCCTTCTTCTCCTTCTTCTTATTCATTCCCTTGTTTTTTTTCCTCTACCTCTCTGCACCACGCTATCACACCCTAATACATGACACGTCCGAAGGATCCTGCAGTGATTTTAAGATCCCAGTGACACTCAGCGACCGTGTTTACCACCATTCAAACCATTCAGGCCCCCCTGTTGCACACAAACAGTCACTACACTATATATTTACTTTTTTATTTGCGTTTCGGGAAACAGCTAGTCAGCCATGAGACATAGGAGTTTTACCTAAACAAAAAAGTTTTGAGGGCAGAACAAAAAATGATTGGTTCAGAGAAATAAGAGGAGGTAGGTCCAAGCAACTGGAGGAGGTAGGACCAACCAATCAGATCTTAGTCCTGCCTCCAATAGTTGCTTGGACTCACCTCCCCTACAGTCTGATTGGTTCAGAGAGATAACCAATAATTTTTCAGTCCTCCCTCAGAACGTATTTGTGTAAGTAAAATTCCCATGAGCTAGCTATAATCTTCTGACTCTTTTCATTTTATATTCATTTAGTTTTTGAAACATCTGAAGGGGCCCAAATTAACTTTTTAATTGGGGCCCCAGAATTAACAAACGCACCCTTGGTGATGTGTGATTTGATTCGACAGAACCGCACCTATTGCACTGGCACGTCCGTGTTTGTCAGGCAGCACAAAGCACCTAGAATCATGGAAATTCCATGTGTGTAGTTGAAAGGGATTCATGATGTCAGCTGCTGCAGAATGAGAGGACCCTCTACCACATCTCTTGCCTCTGTGTCTCTCCTCAGGGAATCATGGGATTGTGTGACGCTGATGGTCCTTCGGCACACGGCTGTGAGTATCTCCCTCTGCTAGGTCTCGCTGGAGTTGATACCACTTAGATGCCCAGTTTCATTGTTTACTAGATTTTCTCTCTTTCAAAGGTCTTGTTTGTCTGGAATGTTCTCCTTGATCGTCAGTGCTTTGCAGGGGTTATTTAATTGCAGCTGTTTGTCCACTGCAAGTTTGTGTTCATCTCCAAAGGCTGCTTGCATTACTATTTTCACATATCAATAAATAAAAATGTGTTTACACTCATCCAATATTAGGCTGTTCTCTAGGAAGAGAAAATGTTAAAAATATTTGTGTTTGTATGTTGAGGATAGGGTGTCTTTCCCACAGGGGCCCAAGTCCTCCTTCATGACAGCGGAGAAGAGAGCACGCTTGAGAAGCAACCCTGTGAAGGTTCACTTTGCAGAGGAGGTGGTGGTCAACGGGCACACTCAGGTTAAAACAAACATGCTCTTTGTGTTCAGTTGTGCAGGAAGCAAACTATGCACTTGTGTGGTGCCCCCTGTTAGCCACAAACAGTCACTACACTAAAAATAAATAAACGCTTTCCTTATTTAGGAGATGAAGCAATCTGTTCTGCTAAATGTCCAACTAGCCATGGTCTTCTGACCCTAATTGCTGGCTGTTTATTTAGTTTGAGGAGGGCAGGGGGCCGCAAAGTGACTTTTGGAGTAAAAGGCCTCAGAAACAAGGAAGTCAGCCCTGTCTGCAGGTGCACGGTGGGCTTAGGATGCTTCTGCGTCAAGAAACAATCTGCATGGTGAACACATCAGGATCTGCAGAGGTGCTTTTTTCCCCCACATCTGTAACACCTGCTGTCCTCCCCAGGGAAACTCGTTGCTGTTCCTTCCCAACGTCCTGAAGGTCTACCTGGAGAACGGCCAGACAAAGGCCTTCAAGTTCGAAGCCAAAACCACAGTGAAGGTGTTTACCTTTCGCTCCCCTCCGCAACGCGTTCCGATATCGAACACGTGTCACGCCGTGGGGCCGGAATCCAATAAAGGTATCGAGCAGGTGGTCAGGAGCTCGATGGAAACATCCAGAAGATACAAGGTTGCCTGCAGCCTCAGCATTATTAGGCGCGATTTCAGCGGCGCGCTTGGAAATGTGCAGCGTCGGTTGTTAAGTTTCCTCGCGCCGGTGTGGACTCGGCCTGACATCTGTTGCTCTCTCCCCACGGCTGCAGGAAATTGTGCTGACTCTGAAGGAGAAGCTGTCCATACGATCGATTGAGTACTTTGGGCTGGTGCTGGAGGAACAGTACAGCGTCAACAAGCAGCTGCTGTTACACCAAGAGGAGTACATCCAGCAGGTGAGTGTGACTGACAGACGCATGCATGATCACGTGTCCATAGCAGCTGTAGGCGATGCAGTCAGGGCAGATTCATCCACCAATCAGAACCAACTGCCTGGTAGATCCTCTCCACACCACACCAACCATGACAAGAGGTGGATAGTTAAGGTCCAAGATTTTGTTTCAACCAACCAGTTGAGTCCTCTGTGACTGTAACTCTTTATACTCAACTGGTTGGTTGAAATAAAATCTTGGACCTGAACTACCCACCTCTGGCCCTGACCCTCTTAATTGAAACCTGATATGACTGCAGGTGGATTCGCTGATCGTGTGATGGTGTTAATCTAGGTGGTGCACAAGAAAGAGGTCCATGACTACAGGTGTTTGTTCCGCGTCTGCTTCGTGCCCAGAGATCCCCTAGAACTGCTGCAGGAAGATCCCGTGGCCTTTGAGTACCTCTACCTGCAGGTGAGCCGTCTTCACATCTAACGTCTCGCTCACATAGTAGCTAAAACGTTGCCTGTATGATGACTGGGTGGGTGGGGAGCACTACTGCCTTTCACCTGTGGGGTCTACCTCTGCTGGACTGGATATGCTCTGCAATGGAACAGCATCCCATCCAGGGTGTACCCCAGCCCCGTGCCCTGTGATGGACTGGCATCCCATCCAGGGTGTACCCCAGCCCCGTGCCCTGTGACGGACCGGCATCCCGTCCAGGGTGTACCCCAGCCCCGTGCCCTGTGACGGACCGGCATCCCGTCCAGGGTGTACCCCAGCCCCGTGCCCTGTGACGGACCGGCATCCCGTCCAGGGTGTACCCCAGCCCCGTGCCCTGTGACGGACCGGCATCCCGTCCAGGGTGTACCCCAGCCCCGTGCCCTGTGACGGACCGGCATCCCGTCCAGGGTGTACCCCAGCCCCGTGCCCTGTGACGGACCGGCATCCCGTCCAGGGTGTACCCCAGCCCCGTGCCCTGTGACGGACCGGCATCCCGTCCAGGGTGTACCCCAGCCCCGTGCCCTGTGACGGACCGGCATCCCGTCCAGGGTGTACCCCAGCCCCGTGCCCTGTGACGGACCGGCATCCCGTCCAGGGTGTACCCCAGCCCCGTGCCCTGTGACGGACCGGCATCCCGTCCAGGGTGTACCCCAGCCCCGTGCCCTGTGACGGACCGGCATCCCGTCCAGGGTGTACCCCAGCCCCGTGCCCTGTGACGGACTGGCATCCCGTCCAGGGTGTACCCCAGCCCCGTGCCCTGTGACGGACCGGCATCCCGTCCAGGGTGTACCCCGGCCCTGTGCTGCCTAGGATAGGTTTCAGGCCCTCCTTGCAGTGCTGACCAGAATAAGCAGTTACGGATAATTCCATAACATCTACTACAATGATCATCTCACCATTCATCTTAAAAAGGTTTTCCTGGTAAAAGCCAATCTACAAAGGGTTATACTTTCAGTTAGCCTTGAATTTCAGAAGAATACTATGTTGCACTCCTGTGCTGCTTTAACACATTAGAAAGTGCTACTAATTAAGGAGGAGGTCTTTGTTTATCTCTAAATTAATGATGTCCTGCCAGGTTGAGGTTGAGGGAATTTTTCAGTGTTGCTGTCTGGAAAAACAAAGCATCTGCATGTGTCCTTCAATCAGGCCTTTCAGTAAAAGCAGCTTAGCTTCAACATGGCCGACTCATACTGAGATGTTACTGACGGACCTGGTTATCTCTGTCAGGTGTGTTAAATTAGGGCTGCACCTAAACTCGGCAGGGTGGTAGATTTCCAGGATCAGGGCTGGTGAGCACTGGGTTAGATGAAGCTTTTGAATGGATAGAGTTGAATGTGTACGGCTAACGGTTACATCTTTCAGTTTTTCCAGTTTAGTCTGCGTGATACATATAGTAACGTAAGTAGCACAATTTAAGGTACCTGGAACTATAAAACTCCACTTATACCTGGGTACGGAAACTCAGGACATTGTGTTCTTTGGCCTGTGGTTCTTTAGCTCCAGCTATATCTGCCTTGTCCTCCTAAGGACATGTAAACCCATTAGTTACGGCATTCACCCTCAGCGGGGGGCTGTGTTAAGCCAGTACGGGACGCGATGCGGCTCTGTACCTGGTGCACGGTGAGAGACTGGCCTGTCTGCTGCATGTGTCGTCCCCGCAGAGCGTCAACGACGTGCTGCAGGAGCGCTTCGCTGTGGAGATGAAGTGCAACACGGCACTGCACCTGGCCGCACTGCACATCCACGAGCGCCTGGACAGCTGTGGCCAGACTCACCGCACCTCCCTGAAGAGCATCACGTGAGCCAAAGCTTCGCCTGTCCTGTATCGACAGCTTGCAGCAAGTACTGTAGCAACAGTGATCACCCGGCCAGCCATAATTTACCCAGAGTTACTATCGGTGTATAATTCACCGTTTAGAAATCAATAAACGGTATAATTACTGTGTGTGTGATTATGCATGGAAGCTGTCTAGTGTTTACTGTTCCAAATGTTTCATCTTTGGTAGGAAGGAGTGGGGAATTGAGAACTTTATCTCACCAACCCTACTGAGGAACATGAGTGAGAAAGATCTGAAGAAAGCGATTGGCTACCACCTGAAGAAGATTCGGGCCCTGCTGGATCCCAAACAGAAGGTACTGGAAAGTCTGCGAGGGTGGCGTTTGTTTGCTCAAAATGCCCCAGACCATCACCACAGAGCTAAGGACTTTGTCTTCTTCTGAACAGGTGATATCAGCAACCCAGGCTCGCCTAAGCTACCTGGCACAGCTGGGCGAGCTGCAGTCGTACGGAGGAAAGTGCTTCACCGCCACCATACTGGTATCAGGCCCAACTTTCCACGATACGAAGCCATTACTTATGTTTGTGTAGCAGCTGGTGCCAGTTGGTTTGCTCTGGTTTTTAGATGGGACCGTTTAATGAACAATTTAAATTCAGGCTTATTTTCACTGCACTATTGAGCTTAAACCAATTACTGTCCCCTTATACCTCCTGTAATTTGAAATGAAATTTCTGTCAGAAGCATGTGGTTCTGTCAAAGACGACCTGGCCCAGCTCCAGGAGGAACAAGCTGTCGTCAGCATATCAAGGCTGGCAGCACTCCCTGGGTTTTCACAGACTGGATTCACAGATCGCATCTGTGCCCATGCTCCGCAGTTCCAGGACAGGGAGTCCATGGTTAACCTCCTGGTGGGAGCCAGATACGGCATCAGCCAGGTGATCAACCAAAGGCTCAACATCATCGTCGTTCTGACCGAATTCACCAGCATCACTCGCGTAGACCTCCTCCCCGAGTCTGAGAGGGTTAGCCTAGTCAAGATTTACTTGCAGGACGTCAAGGTACCTGACCCTGAATATTGCACTGCATGCCTGCAAAATTTATGCTTCTATATATAGTTAAAGAATTTTCTGGTAACAGTAGTATACCAGTATGATGTATAGCCCTCTTTATCATGTGGCCCCAGCAAATAACCCTCCTGATGGAGTCTGCTGCCGCCAAAGACTTCTCCTGCCTAGTAACTGGTTACTGCAAGTTGCATCTGGACCCAGCCCTTACCGTTTTCTCCTGGAGCAGCCCTGCCAAGATGTATCGCATCCCAACCGAGGCAGGTAAGCAAGTGACGCCAGGAATGTAAGAAATGGGGGAACTCTTGGGTAAGCATTAAGTCACCGGTTGAGCAAGATCACTCGAATTGAACTTTCTGTGTTGCGTGTACGAAGGCTACCCCCAAGATGGTGGTGACCTAGATGACTTCTCCATAGTGGACAGCTCGGGCAATGTGCTGGTCGACTTTCACTTCTCCATTGATGACGCGAGGGTGATGCCATTGCGAGAGGAGGAGGATGGAATGAAGGGTAACAAAAACGAAGAAGAGGAAGAAGTGGAAGCAAATGGGAGCAAGGTAGCTGATGAAGCAGCAGGTGACCGGGGAAACGAGGAAGAGGATGAGACATTAAACTTGTGCCATAGCAGGAGCCAGTCTTTGGAAAACCTGGATGATGATGACCTTCTGACCTGCTCTGCCGGCGAGCCTTCGAGCATAGATGCCAGTCATCCCTATCTTCTGGACACATCTATATTGGAAATGGAGCTCGATGGAGATGGCATTATCCATGGTCTTGAGAATACAGAACAGAAAAACGAGGCCTTCCTGTGTTTCAGGGACTTCTCTAGCATGGCGGACTCTCTCCCCAGTCCCCCAGAGGCCACTGATGAAGAGGACGAGCGCCAGCGAATCAATTTAGGCCACTTCAGTGAAGGTGGACTTACCAAGGGGGATGATGATGTGGAGAGGCCCACCTCTTCTGCTCTCACTTTGGATGTAGGTGACCTCCCCGAACATCCTGAACCGGCCCAGGCTAGGCTGCAGGTCATGCCCCAAGACCTTCGGCCAGCCCCTGTTCTCCAGCCTTCACCCAGTTTTGTAGACAGCAGCTCAGAGGACGAGTTCTTTGATGCCAATGATAAATTCGTACCTTCAGCAGCTGGTCAGGAGACCTCAGGTCAGTTCTTTTGTTTGTTGTAGACATTACAGGTAATGTTTTTGCTTAGCTATTTAATTAATTCAATTTGTCATAGTACATAAAAAATTGGTTGGTCAAGAGTGATGCATTTCGGAATCTGGGTGAGATAATGTCTTAATTGCATGACTTTGGATGTCCAAAACAACTGCTGAGAAATAAATAGGACCCTTACAATAAGCTTCTTTCTAAAGAAATTTGTTTGTGACTTTTCAGGCAGTTAATGTTGTGTTATCGTGGCGTTTTAGAGATTCTGAAGTACTTTATCTACTATAAATGAAAAATGTCCAGGCTAATTAGTAAAGATTAACCAATGTCTGTTAACAGTGATCCGCAAGGACAGAGCAGGCATGACCCGCACGCTGAACCTGCATAACCTCAGCTGCACAGAGCAGGAGAGGGAGGAAAATGAGAGGGACCAAATGTCAACACCACCAGCAACCTCAAGTGTTGTGAAAAAGTTGCGCAAACGTCACTTCTTCGCAGAGAACTACACATCCCAAGTGTCCTTCCCTGTGACAGAAAGAGAGAATCAGATGGTGGATGAGGACCAGTTGGGCAGGTTTGACAATGATCCCTCAAACTGTTCCTTAGAAAATGAGCCTTTCCATCACCCTGAGCCACCAATCCATTCAGGCTCTCATCTGCCAGGTTCCCCTGGCAACTCGACAAGTGAGAAGCTCATTCAGAACAATCAGCTTTCATTTGACCTCTTGGAGATGAACCCAGACACTTTGGAGTACAAACTCTTTAATGGCTCTCCTGTGGTTTTGGCGGAGTATAGCCAAGTAGACCCAGAGGCCAAGAACGGCAACAAATGTTTAGAACATTTTTCTGGTTCTGTTGAAGAAACAGTCTCCAGTGACAGTGTGGTCCTCAACAGCTCAGAAGCCAGTAATAAAGGGCTGCCTTCCTCAGAAAAGCAGTCATCCCTGAGTTGTACACTTGGGGGACAAGATGGTAAAGCGAGGTACTCCGAAGTTCAAATGTCTCCCCTACAGCTTACACATAGTCCACAATTCATACCTACTAATACCTCAGTCTTCAGCTCACGTAGTTCAGAAGAGACACAAGGAGCTGAGGACAATGAGGCAGGTTTAGAGGCTGAGTCTCAAAGTGTCACTGCAGACCAATGGACAAATGACAGCAGCTGTCTTGTCATGGTCTCCAGTAGGCGTATTTCCCTTAGTTTTGAAAGCATTTTGCTGGTAGAAACTGAGGCTTCAGATATTGTTGAAGCAAGTAGCGTCACAACCAATGAAACAACAAACACAAATTCGCAAAGACGCTCCTTAGGCTTAGTGGGCCGACTGTCAAACTCTGCTCTGCGAAAAAAGATCCGAAAGCTTCCTTGCTGTCTCTCTAGGTCCCAGGAAACTCTCAACACTTTGGGCAGCTGCACTGACAAAACCACTTCAGAAAGACACATGGACGAAAGCCAGGTTGCTACTGAGGTCACTGAGGTGACTGAAGCATCTACTGCAGACGTGGAAGAGCCCAGCGAACTGACAGAGGAAGTCATAGAGATGCCGACTGAAGAATCGGAAGATGACCCAAAGCTACTGAAGGTGGTCACAGAAAACAGGTCTGACACTGATACATTCTGTCATCGCTTATGTTCCGATGTTGAAAGATCAGAATCTAAAATGTTACAACTCTGTAAGCACCCAGATGTGGGCATGTGCAACATTGGTTCTGCTATTCTGTCAAGAGAGGACGAGTCAGAGGATGTGGGGGATCACATGACTGAGGTGCTTCAAGAACCCAAGGAACTATATAGAGATTTAAAACCATGTGAGTCCAAGCAGCCTCAGCCCTTGCCCCATCCTTACACGAAGGGGATGGTTGAATTTATGCCTCCACCTGTGCTGCTGGTGTCCCGGACTCCCCAGGAACACTGCGGGTGCCAAAGTTATTCTAATTGCTTCAGCAGGCAGACAGACAGAAGAAATTTAGACGAGGAAGAGATGCCGGATCAGACACAGGGAAGAGAGGGCACGTGCCTAACAGTACCCTCCATGTATCCCGCTTCCTCCATCCCTCCGTTCTCCAGGGTTGTTCTCCCTTGTTCCTCTTCCTCAGAACTAAGCCCCTTGCTGTCTCCTCTGGACCCTGCTGACTGCAGCCCACCAGATTCTCTGCAGGAAGTGCTCAACCAACTACGCGGTCGGCACTATAGGGTCCCTGGGGGCTTCTCCCTGCTGCAGCAGGATCTGCTGGAGCTGCTGACCATCCTTGAGGCAGAGCCCCAGGGCCGGGGGCAGCACCACTGGGAAACATGCGTAGCACATCTCTCAGAGAACAAGCACCTGCTCCATGCCGAGGCGCGCAAGCTGATGTCCAACTGTCAGCGGGTTATCCGGGTGGGCCAGGGCCCTGACGAGATGCTGCGGACCTTGAGCGAGAGCTTCCACACCCTGGTGCAGCTGGCCAGCATGTGTCTGTGCTTCTCCAGTTGCTGCCAGTGTGAGGGCAGCCTCACTAAGGTTCTGGGAAGCCTAAGGGAGATAACCAAAGCCTACAGGGAATTCTCTCAAGAGGCAGAGCTCGCCTGTGGAAGGAAGAGCTGCCAAGATGTCAGCATAAAAGTGCTAGCGAGACAATGTACTGCCCTCACTGCCTCCGTCTTCTGCCTCACGCAGCTGTACTGCACCCTCGCTGCTCTCTGATTCTGCCTTTGACCTACAACCTCTAACGCTCAAGTCCCACTTGTGAGAGATAGGAAAACTCGGAGGCAATGGAGGAACTTGCTATGGTAGAGAAATTCCTATGCCAAGTTGCAAAAGACAGGGTGTACCTGAAAGGTACCTGAGAGGTACACTCCAAATTCCAGCACGCACGAGTAAATGGGACATGCAAATCTGAAGAAACACTCACAAGTGGCAGCTCCATGTAGTCCTACTACAGCATTCTTGGTCTTCGTCTACAAACTCCAGCCACTTGCATACTTGGTCTTTGTCTATGAACCCTGGATACTTGCATACTTGTTCTTTGTCTATGAACTCTGGATACTTCCATACTTGGTCTTTGTCTATGAACTCTGGATACTTCCTACTTTGTCTACCAACTCTGGACACTTGCATACTTAGTCTATGTATACGTATGTATGTATTTATTGTCCTCAGCTTATTTAGTACCTTATTGTAATGGCTGATGTCAGGGAAGTAATGAGCAGGGAAGGGATCTTTTATGTCCTGATTCAATAGTCCTGTTAAATGGATTGTGTGAAGAAACATGCTAAAGCAAGCTGTCCTATTCTTTTTATTTTAATTTAGCGTAAACACTGGATGAATGTTTAACATACAGTAATTATGGCAACTACTGAACTGTTTAATACAATAATTTAAAGAGAAGAAGGTAATTTTAAGCCACTATGGCTGTGTGTTTCTTCAATACATGGTTTATATGAACACGCTCCATGCTAAAGGGATAATGCTGGTTTTTCACATGGGCCAAAGGTGTAAGATATAATTGCATGAGATGTAGATGCAAATGCAAACAAAAACCTTTAATTACTCATTGTCTTGAAAATTATGTAGGTTTTTTGTATATACATATATATCTCCAATGCAATGTTCTGTTCTTCAGGAAAAAGGTGGTGGGGCTTGCAAGACTGTTCTAACATTCAACAAACGGTAGCCATGTCTTTCCACAGTACGGCAAGATGAATGTCTGTCTCAGAGAAACGGCAACCTCTCGTTTCGTAAAGCACAACTGCAGTAGGGCTTGCGTTACCGAAGAAGGCGTGAAGCACAGTGCCTGTGATGAAGATACGTAGGATTAAAACGCTGACGAATTGACTGAGCTGCAAATGGGTAATCTGGGAGAAGTGTCTAGTGTTGCTGGGGGACTTGCAAATATTTAGTTTTTCAGAACTGTTTGTTCAAAAATCTCTTGTATTCTTATACTGCATGAAGAGCAAGAATCAAAATCCAATGTCCTGAAGTAAGGATGCTGGTAAGTCGAGTATGAAACCTAGCTGATTATTATTTAGTAGCGATTCTGTCATTATGGATGCACTGGGACCGTGAGCTAGGAGTTATGAATGGTCCTTGTCATGCTGCCTACAGCAGAAACATTGATAACTGGTCCTAAGTTTGGTTCTTACTGTATTTTCCATGGAGGAAATCTTTGTTTGAACCTTGTATTTGTTACTTGAATTCAGCTCAGATGTAGGTGAGTCATTCATACATGTTTACATGGTCATGTTCCTGCCAAAACCCTAATTTCATACTGAAAACAGATATATAACTGAAGATGCTCTAAGGTTAAAGGTCATTCTGTTCTATATGGAAATGTTTGGTTTGGTTGGTAGAGAACGTTTTTTTTTTGCCAAAATCTATTTTTTAATAACTGAAAGAACAATGATACAAAGCGCTCCGGTGCAAATCTCAATTACAGCTGTAGATACAGTAAATCCTGCTTGCTAAAAGCCATATCTGTGAGCTGTCTAAGAAATGAAGGGACAATCACTGCTGTTTTTATGCTGAATTAAACATTGGTTTTAAATAAAACCTGCTTTGATTTTTATTTTTTTTTGTCTGAGACTGACCTTCATCCATGTAAAGGTTTGTTGGAGACAGAGATCATCAATCTACTGCACCGCCGATTATTCAACACGAGAGTCGGGCATTGGCTACACATTGGGCACCTCCTTGAGAAAAATAGACTCAATATACTGTCAAATCTCAATACCCACTTTGAGTTTCAGTAAAAACTTTTTCCCATGATCTCGAAGTGTCAACCACAGGTGGAATCGAGAAGGGCCTGAGAGGAGATATTATTCAGTCAGATCGCAAAATAACAGAAGATTAGATTAGATTGGAGTGGAGTAACAGAGAGACAATTATCTGTTTGTATTCACATCTAGCTGTCTGTCTATTTCAGACAGATAGATAAAGAGTAGAGTAGATGCTTTATTAATCCTTCTGGGGTCCTTCACAGTTTGGCTGAAGTTTTTCAGGCACCTATCAGGTAAGCACTCAGTCCCTGATAGACCAAGAGTCCTTTAGTTTGATTGACAAGGTGACAGAGTCTCCCTGCACTTGGAGTATAAAAGTAAATGCAACATCTTTCTGTAAAAAAAAGTGAGACTGCAGCTCATACATTTATGGGTGCATTATGCTAATGAAGATGCAGCAGCGCGCAATTAACTTGCATCGAAGCTGACAGGCACCGCAGGATCTTTTATTATTACTATTATTTAAGAAGCTGAACTCTGCAGTCAGCAAAAGTCACCTTGTTTCCCCAGGAGACGGCGTGGTCATGTCAGCGATATTTCACAAGATGGCGCCGTCGACCTCCTTCGCTATAATCAGACGGGGCTCCTTCGAAACGTTCCACAACACACCCCACGGTCCTGTCCGGCATGGATAGGAGGAAAAAATGACAGTACGGCTTGGAGGAATACACCTTGGCATAATACAATGATCCTCGTCACGACCCTGACCAGGATAAGCGACTGGAAGATGGATGGATGGATTCTCTGACAGGGTCCCTTAAGGTCTCTTGCTGAAGGATTGACAACCTACAAAGGCAATGCAGTCTGGGCCATCGATACTGAGAAATCACTCTGAGGAGAAACGTGGGATAACAAAATATCAGTCAGTCACTCCTGTGCCGCAAGGAGATGGTTCTTTGCTGCAAAAAGAAAAATGGATAGATTTTACTATTATAAGATGCAAGGGTAGAGAGATTTTGCCCCCCCAACTGAGATCAATCCAATTATGTCCCCAATTTTTTAGGGCCCCTGTCTGTCGTCCTAACTTTCGCCCTCTACACGGCACCCCCGATTCATCCACTAGAGGGCAGATTTTGCACAGTCAGTTACATCTGCATACTGCATACTGCATACTGCATACTGAATACCCAAGGCGAGTGCAGCGGTAGCTGTAAGCAGGGCACTGAGATGCTAAGAGACTGCAGACAAAAGCATGTGACACGGTTACTGGTTACTTCAAAAGACAAAAAAAAAAGAAACTTTCAGGTTTTTTTTTTTACTTCACACCTAAAACACTTCACATTGCCCTCCCCAGCCAGAGGAGGTTCTCATTAATTGACAGCAGCTTATTCATCATGCAAGTGTTTACACTAGCAAAGAAATGATTGGCGGTGGGCAGGGTCCGTCCTGCAGCATTTCGACAGTCACGGATGAGGATGAGGCTCGTGTTACGTGACAGATCAGGGTGACGGATCAGGGACGAACCCCAAGATTATTCAACGCCAAGCTGAAAATCAACTGTTAATCTACAGGCTATGGAGCTAACAGGCAAGACTATATGTATCAGACATACGTAGGCGACCGCAATGAATGGTTGTCCATAGTCATTATTTTGTCTAACCCCTTACACTACCATACATTTACCTTCTCTGATGTCTAAGTTCGCATAACATTAGATTAACATAACATTAAACAAAGCTGTTTTGCTTTCTATTTTGGCAAATTACAGTTGGCCCCATAACACCTTACGCTGAACTGCTGTTCCTGGAAGCATGCGCTTATACACTAAATAAGCATATTTTGTATATGGTGATGTGCTTTATATAGCTGTGGAGATATTAAACTTGCAAATAAATCATCACATGACCTTGCCATAGCCTATGAGAGGTCAGAAAGTTGCCCCATACACCGACCCCATGGGAGCCCAAGGCAGGGAAACGTCCCAATACCCACCATCCGCACAAGGAAACATCGGCGGGTCTAACGGAGTAAGATGGGGAGGAACTGCCAGCCAATCGCCAGCCGAAAGCAATGAAGCACATTAGGGGCTAAAACCAGACAGAGGCTGACGCTGCGCAAGAACCACACTCTCCATTTCCTTCATCTTCCGTTCCAGCCATTTCTGCCATCTATATTTATTCCATAAATACAAACCCCTTACAGCACCTAGCCGTACGGCTGCCGCGACATTAATGCTGATGGGTGTTACTGATTGGATAGTGCAGATAAGAATTCCTATATGCTGATGTACAAAAGGGAAAGAAACACTCGGGAATCGACCTCAGAACGTGTTACGGTGCATGTTCGCAGATAACCAGGTGCCTCTGGGGAGCACTACCCAACATGTTCCTGCAGATCCATCACGGTCCCGTCACTGAGCCACAGGAAAGGGATTCTGGGAAGTAGCATCACAGCAGCTCCTTATGCAACAGAAAGCCCATTTTGTTTAATAAAGAAAGAAACTATTACTCAGATGGGTCACAGACCCTAAGAGCTTCCGCCACCAGAATGCTCACATCCTGGGGGGGTAAGAAAGCACCCTTGAATGAACTGCCTCACTCAGGTGGTCCTGGCAATTTCCTGCCTTCCCCAGGCTGCAAGGGAAACGTGCTCCACCTCAGAACAACACATTCCTGACCACAAGGACAACAGAAACTACTTCTTTTATCAGTGGCCATGCAAACGTGTCTAGAAATTTGCCCAGAAGGAATCCCGTTCAGAGGTTCTGTTTTTATTGTGAGCTTTAATGCTTTTCTTTATCACAAAAAAGTAGCGATTGAATAAAAACCTGCACTTCTAAATAAGAAATGTCACAAAAAAATTAGACACCGCTACAGAAACAACTCAAAAGGTCAAACAAACAAAAACGGCGTATTGATTATTGTCAAAGCGAGTGAACGACGAAGATGAGGACACCAGATGACCCAAATAATCTGGTCTTCACTTAAGTTCCCACAAGTCCCAAACTTCACACGTCAACTTAACATTGGTCTTCAAAACAAGCCTACAGTTCAATGTTCTACGAAGTCTCCTCCATTCCCAGTACACCCAGTCATCTCTTTCACTTTGATTCTAAGCCTCCAGCAGAATCACCCGAAGATAAGATTGACAAGTCCCAAAAGAAAGATGTACAACATGGATCCACAGTTTCCAAATCGTCAGTCTGGCTCCATCTCATCACATCAGCTTCAGAAGGAGCTCATAAGTGGCATTGATGATGCCCCAGGACAGGACGGAGCGGTGACAATTCAGGTGCACCCCCCGGAAGAGGTGCGTCACCTTGCCGCCCCGCTCCGTCCAGATGGTACGCAGCACCTGGCGTGAGGACAGGAAGTCACCCCCCACCTGCGACTGCAGCCGCGTCTTCAGGACATTCAGTGGGAAGAAAAAGACACCCAACATGGCTCCCAGCAGACCCCCGCAGATGAAGTCATTGAGGAGGTGGCCGGCGTGGCCCCGGGCCGCAGGGAGCCTCTGTTTGATGGGGCCCCGGAGGGTGAAGAAGAGGGCATTGCTGGGGCCGTTACGCAGCAGGATCGGCACCAGGCCGCGGTAGCATTCGCGGACGCCGTGCTCCTGCACCAGCACGCGGAAGGTGTGGAAAGTGTTGTTAAAACGGCTGTGGTGCTGGTGGTCTTGCAGGAGGGTCTGGACCCTCTCGAAGGGGGTGAGGGCCGCCTCGGCCATCCCCGCCAGCACGGCGGCAGCGCCGCGGGTCAGAACCTCGGGTCCGCCGGCACGCTGGAGCAGGAGCCGCGAGGCGTCCTCGTAGAGGCCGAACATGAGCGCCGTGGTGGCGGTCCTCTGCAGCAGCGGGGGCAGCAGGCCCCGGTACAGATTCCGCAGGCCGTCCCGCCTCAGCTGCCACAGCGCCTCGCTTAGCCGCACGCCGTACAGCTGCTGGCGGAAGAGGACCTTCTGCAGGGGGAAGGTGACCACGATGTTGGCGAAGGAGGCGCAGGAGCCGCACGCGTAGTGCCGTCCGTGGGGGCCCAGGCCCGGCAGCCGCAGCTCCCGGCTCGCCTCCCGCTGCATGGCGCCGGACGCTCACGTCCTCCTACTGCCCGCCATCGCCGCCGGCAACAACCCCGATGTCACCCTGTAGGAATCGGCCAATAACCAAACAACACAATTAATCGCAAACGAAACTCCAGATCAATATCAATCTATACCTGACTTTAAATTATAACCAATGGCACGTTTTCACTGCCACCAAGAACCAAGCTGGACCGCGAACCGTGTCATAAAGTATGTGAACCATATCCAAGCCATAACCGCGCTGACATGGGGCTGCTGACTAACAGGCCTGAAAGAGTGACCAAACCGAGCTGGTTACCTCACCAGCATCTGTTTGGTTGAAATTCAGGGAGATACCTGGTGTTCTGGTATGGATTATCTGAAATAAAAAAGGGTTTATTTTATACATTATTAGTAGTATCACAAATGACACATTTTCCATTTTCCAACCTCCAACTGAAAAAAGCTGAACGGAATGGATTTGTGACGCAAATTTACGCAAGCCAAGCCTAACCCTGCCTGTGTTTTATGCTTGCACAACACGGCGATTCTCATAGATGTACTAGAAAATTAGGAAAATCTTGTACACTGTGTACAGTAAACAAACATCTCTTTGGTTTTACGTCACAGCCTTTACCGGGCTGACCCCTATGCAGTGGAAAACCGAAGTGAGCTGGAACCACACTGTAAGTAGTGTCTGTTCACTGTACGACTCGGTTCCTGTATACCAGTGGAAAAAACCCACAATATGTATATTTTTGGCAAAGTTCCAGCTGATCAGAAAAAATCCACCTATCCATCTTCTAACCTAGTCAGGGTCGGGGTGGGGGTGGGAGTTTGAAGCCTATCTGGGAAACACAGGCCACAAGGCAGGGGTACATCCCAGATGGGATGATTATAAATAATTTCCCACCCAATAAAAACAAACCTGGATAACCGTATAACCATATTTTCAGGACATGAAACAGTGAGGTCACTGCTGACATTGTGATTCATGTACAGGATTTACTGCCATTAAAATCGCTGGAATACGGTCAGTATTTCACAGTTATAATCATTGGCAAGAGAAATGGCATGAAAGGTTATACAGTAGTGTGAAATGTAGAATGAAAATCAGCCTAACCTCATGAAAAGGCAGCCACACTGTTAAAAAATATTACAGCCAAGCAGTGTCATGTTTCGTCATGAAACTGCATTCTGAGTTACCTTTTTGCGAAGAATTGCAGATTCCTGTTTATTTAGGTAAGCTACAGATTACTCTGAATGTTACTGCAAATTGACCGGTCTGTTTAATGACTACCACTGACATTCCCACCAAAATAAGCATTTGTGACAGTAGGAATGGAAAATATTTCTTAGACAAACACTAAATGGAACACAGAATGCAAATATGCACTATACAAAAAAAAGCAATAAGACTTATGCTCTCGTTACAATTTTCTTCTACTTGACAAACCTGTTTACCTCAATGCACACAGGCATTAACAGACTCATCTAGATTAACCAGAACCAGTCACTGACTATGACCAAAGAATCACGGTACAACTCTTTTTACAAGATTCTATTTCCTTAACAGACAAATTTCCTTTCGGAAATATGGTAGCGCAAAATGTCAAACCAAACTAATTTTGGTGTTGACGTTGATAGCAAATTCCGTGTAGGTCTAAAATTTGTAAAATGTATTATTTTAGAATTTTACCAATAGGCCATACACCCGAGCTGGTTATGCATGTAATTTATTCAATATAATTTATATATTACGTCTCACATATGCCGACAAAGAAAAAATATTAAAACACAATAAAGAAATGTAACTACCAGTATGTGTCAGCCGTAAAGAACGATAGAGGAAATTAACAGCTTCTTAAAACCGTTACTAAGTTGGCCCAATAATATACATGTAGGCCTACTACTAAATACGGTATCAGCTGCGTTGGAGTAAATCTTCAACCCGCGAATATCAGGCAGTTTCTTAATCAGATAAACACCAAATTCAAGATGGTCAGCCAATGGTAAGATGGACAAAAAAGCGAATGTAATATTTTTCATTACAGTCTTTAGCATAATTACTAAACTTTAGTTACACCTTCTGTTGCAAATTATTCAAGGCTTGAACCATCGGAATAAATAATAATAATAATAATAATAATAATAATAATAATAGTCCATGCTGTCAACTTGCCATCTGCACTTAAACACGCACGTCCATTTCTACTTGAATTATTTATATGATTCATTTTCCTTAAATGATTTCCTCCAGTCTCATTCTGTCCACAGCTGTCACGTCAGCATTCTCCCTCACAGAGAAGGACATCTTAAAAGATCTCCAAGGTGTTCGCACCGTGCACCGTAGATGAGCTTCAGAATATAATGACCATTACCTTAAGGTGTAGGCGATGCTCATCCGGAACCTCAGCAGTGGGCAAATTAAGTGATATTCAACAATATGGCCGAACTGTGGTATATCACTCTAGTAGGACAAGAAGATCATAAAAGCCTTTTTAGGTACCATCCCACAACATGTTGCTTGCTCGGCGGCGCGGCATGATGACGTAAAGATCGAGACATCACGTGGTCCAGGTTGTTTAAAGCGGGGCACAGCTTCCAGTTTTAATAAGTGACACTTGCTTTAAACTCATATTCGGTTTTTTGAAGGGGTCTGATCAAGCGAATGTAGTGTATTTTTTCCTATTTATTTATTTTTATCATTTTTATTTCTATTATTATTATTAATATCTAGTTTTCTCTCCGTTGGAAGCCTAGTGTCCTGTTCCACACTCCAGTCCAGTCGGTGGCAGTAATGCTCCGTTAAAGCTGGTTGCCAACCGCCATACAAACTGTTCCACAATCAGTTATAACAGAGATGTAGTTTACCTTTAAAGCTTCTTCCAGCACATTTCTTTTTAATTCACCTGCAATGCAACCTACAAACTCTGCACATCCTGTATCATTATCATATGTCTTTGACACATCCATGCCATTCTTCTTCATCAGCAGCATTTGAGATTTAAACTTTGTGAATGGTATTTCTTCCAGTGAAATCATATATGCTGCATTGAATTTTATTTTTAATTCTTTCATCTCATTTTCTGTCACTTTCTCACAAGTCAGAAGTTAGCAAGATGACGTTTGAAGCAGAGTGGGCGTGTCAGATAATGCCCTGCTTCGGTTTGGCTAAAAACTTTAAAACTTTTTTTAGATAGAGAGAGAGAGTCTCCACCGGCGACTGGAATGAAAAAAACTAGTCGCCATCTGGAGCCCTGGGCAGTGTTGCCAACTTAGCGACCATGTCGCTATATTTAGCGAGTTTTTAGACCTCTCTGGCGACTCGTTTTCAAAAAAGCGACTAGCGACAAATCTAGCGACTTTTTCTAGTGTTATTGGAGACTTATGGAGACTCTGACGTGGAAGCACGTATCGTTCTTACTCTCCTCACCGAGCAGCGGGTGCTGCCGTGGGTTCCCCTCCCGTCCCAAAGCATTCACAGGCGGACAGTCCTCACGCAGCAGCCCCGCCCAGCAGCAGTCAAAGCAGGAGACGTTCACTTTCCCGCTGCAAATGAATCGCGCGTGCGCGAAGGCACCACTGGCTGTCCCTGCCCTGGCTTATTGCCAAAAACTGTTAAATGACAGTTTTTAAGATTAAGTAACTCCATCAGAGTGTCTCTTTGGGGTCACTTTTGCCGGTCTCAAGCCCGGATATAGGAGGAGGGTTGGAATTATGATATAAAAAACAAGAAACGACAGAAGAAAGTTCATTTGTAGTTCTAAACGTATTTAGGGTGTTTTTTAACCACCTTTTGTCTCACCCACGACATTATTCCTCTCTCCTACAGCGTCCATTATAATTACATGCACATTATGCAAATTAGGCGATGGGGTCATTTAGTGACTTTTGAGACAACCAATAGCGACTTTCCTTGCTGAGGAGTTGGCAACAGTGGCCCTGAGTATGATTGTACATTAGATCGACTAAGACGGTAACTGTCTGTAGTGAGCAATAGGGAGAATTCTCAGACTGCAAAGTATTGTATTAGCACAGGGGTGGCTAATTTTATCCAGAAAGGGCCATTAGGCATGAAGCTTTTCGCTTTGTAAGTATTCGTAGTGTGATTGAAACACAATGAACTAAAATCAACGTAATTACAGATGGGGCGTCTTTCACAAAATGCAGTGTCATAGCTAAAAGTTCTTCTGTTTACCACTCCAAGAAGAAGGCGCGTCTCATTATTTTGCCACTATTGCTATTTCTGAGTTTTTCCATATTATTCGTGTTTATGTGACTGACACAATAAATTGATGACATATATATATAGTGTGTGTGTGATTATTATATATTTATATGATATTACACAGTTCGCGAGTTTTTGTACGCGACCAGCTGTGAAAGTTAGACCATTGATATTTTAAAGGGTAAATGACCGAGGTGAAATCAGTTTTAGGTTGAATATTCGACGGATATTCAGATCCACACTCTCCAGACTTAGCGGCGGTGCTTCACTCACGCTAGCCGGCCTAAGGTGGTCGAAAGACGTCCAGATCAATTCCACAGCCTCGTAGACGCTCGCTCACCGCTGATTTAGGGACCGTCAACGAATTACTGTCAGAATAATAAAATACTGATTGCTTGCAATAACTTCAATGCAATATGGGACTCAATAACTCCAAAATTAGGGCATATTCTACAACTACCTGACATATACATGACACAGTGAACTTTACTAATTTTTAACACTTTATTGTATTTTAAATTATCATTTTAAAAGGAAAAAGCGGGTAAATAGATTTCTTTCAATAGCTTATAGGCAATGGGAGCTTATGACGCCCAAATGGGTGCAAATTACGCTACTACCTGAGGTTTATAGGACACGGCAACTTTCATTCGATTTTAACCCTTTGTTTAATTGATATGATTTTTTTCTCTCTAAAATTAGCCTTTTTTTCAATAGCTCTTAGGCCGTAGGAGCCTGCAACCCAAAACCTGGTGCCAATTGTAGTATTACCTCAGCCCTATAAGACACAGCAACCTTTGTTTGTATCCTTTCAAGCACTGCATATGTATTCTTATTGTGAAATTGTGTCACCCTAATGATGTTCAATGTTAATAAAACCCAGTATATAGCACCTCTAAGAAATTTGCGAACGTTACTGTCACATCCCACACCTCCCCTAGTCAGACGACTAAGTGACTGCACCTGTCCCACTGCCTTTAATACCCGGATCGCCCCCACATTCTATGTCAGGTATTGTTGTTTTCATGCGACCTACTGAGCTTTTATTCTGTGTTCTCAGCATCTTCTGTGCCTTTACCTTTATAGCTCCCGTCCTTCCAAGTCCCCGCTTCCCTTGACCCTTGTTCATCAACACATTCTAACACCCGGCGCGTGAAAAACCGAAGCATGGTCAGAGCCCTTTGGTACTGAAGGTCTCCTTCATTGTCTAATTCAGACGCATGCGATGTCTGAATTTTTTGCTCACAACTAGTCCTGGGACAAAAAAATTGAAATCAGGACCGTAGCGTCCACAAATTGCCTATAGGTACGTTGTTGGAGACACTCCTTATCATTCTGATGTGTATAGATGTACAAATACATAAGAATTAAGTCCGGACCCCAAATATTTATCCCATGATGCACTGCAACTCAAACGTCCAAAAACTGCTTGCGTCTGAATAGGCTCTATGCACACCTGTAAGACATTCACCGCCATTACAAATAATACGGTTACGCTACTTCCGGTTCAGAGCTTAGAAGAAATGGCGCTGTTTTATTCAAGGTGTCTCAGCGAGCTGCCAAATTTAAATATTAACGTGTCAGGATACATTTTGACATGTAACTTAACATGTTTAAATGTATGTTATGTTTCTTCATGTATTGAAGTAGCCTTCTCTGCTATAATCTGTGTTGTTTGCAATTCAAGTGTCAAAGACAGATAGTCAGGAGAGGTATCCGTGAGGGCTTTGTGCTTCAAGTCGATGATGAAGGCAGAAAAACCTCATACTCTGAAAGTAGGGTGTAGTACGGTAGTATATTGGTTCAGGTTCAACTGAGATGTTTGAGCTCAGCTGTTCAGTTCAGAGAGGTTTGTTTAAACTTGGGCCAAGCTTTGGTGTGGGAAAGACTACGCTTAGCCTATTTCACATGATTACTTGCTAGATTTATAGATACAATTGTTTACCTTCCTTATCTATTTAACTAACCAGATACAATTTGAGATTTGTTCAGTGATCAGGTTGAGGTGAATAGGCATACCTACTGTAAAGTATTGCCCAAGTTTGCATAACATTTCCATGATATGGCCTGTTTTCTTTATGTGTTGCCCAAGTTTGCAATACATTTGCATAATATGACTGAGTTCCATATGGCCTCTGTTTTTGTTGCATTCATTGCATGTGTTATGTGCTACCAATTCTATGTACTAACTGAAATTTTTCTATCAACAGATCGTTCTTAGAGATTCAAAGCCTGTTGTCTTGGTGAGGTGCAGTTGCTCGTGTGTGGCTGGGACTGCAATGTGCAACCATACAGTTGCCCTTCTATACCAGACTGCTCACTTCTCTCAGCTCAGTGTGCCAGTGGTTCCACCAGTTCACAGCTGCACTGAAGAGGAGCAACAGTGGCACAAACCTCGGACTGCTGTAAGTTTCATAATCCCACGTTACAAAGATGATTAAGGTGACCAATTTTACAATGAAGACTGGCAACACTTTATTTATTTCTCAGGGTGTAAAACCAGGACCAATTGGCAAGATGGTTGTCACAAAGCCTGTGCAAGGCCAGATGTGGGAAGGCGGCTTATGGTAAATTAATGCTTAATTGCATTACATTGTACATTTTTTCCACACACTTAATTACATCACATTATACATTTTTTTTACAGCAGTGTCGTTCCCAAACCTTCGTGGGGATTAATAAAGTATCTATCCATCTATACATGCAACTCACCATTGACTCACCTGTGAAAGAGCTGCATCTCCAGACTTATTGGCCCTGTTAGTGCCACACACACACACACACACACACACACTTACCTGTATACCTTGCCTGTCATGTACATCAGTGTAGTTCCACATATTCATACATTTTTTAATATGCTTTATTCAAAGGAGTACCCTGACGAGAGGAATGCTCGGGCCGCTTCCTGACCTGTCTGTGCTGCGGGTGGCAGAGGTGTACAGTGAACTGGATCCTCTAGATACCCATAGTAGTCACCAATGGCCTATGAGTGCAAACAAACCACTTGTAGAGTCAGAGTTCGGACTGGTGCAGAGAGGGAGTATCCTTTCTTATCAGCAGCCCAAACTCCACTCCAGAAACACTGTGATACACCTCAACGCCCCACCCTATCCCAGCCTTCCCCTGGAGACCCACAACCTTGCGCCAACGGAGTGCGTGTGGGTGTGCACAGAAGAGGAACAGTTGCATCTGCAAAGCTTGACCGTGTCCATTGATATCCAATCTGATACAAACATTTGACAGATAATTCTGTACATACCGTATATAACCTCAACTAGTTTTAGTCCCCAAAATTCTCGCTTTCCATGGCACCCAACAAAGTTGTACTCTCTTGACAAAGGGTGGTCCATAAGGAAGGCCATCATTCTTCTTGTGGCTTCATCCAAGGTAGTCCCTCCAATATCTGCCACCACCGCAACCTGTGGGAATACAAGGGTATCATTAAAGGGGGAGACAACATGCTTTAAGGCTTGTCAAAAGCTCAGAAAAGCCAACTTGGCATGAAAAGTTCTTTATTAGAGACAATTCAATTTTAAAACATATTTACAAGAGCTCAGGACACTGGCATTTTGGTGAATTGGCTTCACTAACATCACCAAAGTCCTCTTTTAGTGTATTACTACCCCTTAATCCATGTTTGAGAAACAGGCTCAGGAGATTACCTGGGCCAGATTACAATTTGACTAGCAGCATTTAGCAGACATATTAACATGTATTCATTAAACTCCAAGTATGTGGTGCTGTATAAACATTTTCTGACATACCACTTCTTTGTGGAAAGTAGGGTCTGCCAATTTCTGTTCCATTGCTTCAACATCTGATACAGTCTTCAGGGTGAATACAGAACCCTCAGGGACGGCTGCCACTGCCATTACGGTCGTGTCACGCTGCGTGAGGAGCGACTGTATCATCTTCCCATGAATCCTCTGTGTCTCTTTGATTTCCTCCAAGATGGTTAGGAGGCGTGCAAACATGCCCTCTGTAAATGCAGAGCTTACACCTTGCACAGGTCTGCAGGGAGTGTCTGGTCTTGAAGGTGGAAGTGACTGGACAAAGGGACGGGTGCCGAGTGAGTGAGTAGCCTTTGACAGCAGATTCTCTGTAACTGGAGGATGTGGATGCCCAGCATCGGATGGTGGATGCCTAGTACAGCCTGATTCTTCATCAGAACTTGATAGGTTTCTTGGCCTTGAAAAGCATAAAAGAAACAGAAGCAAATCTTAACATCTTTGACTTACTCTAGTGTAAAACAATGTTTCTCACGGAAAGAATGCAAAAGTATCATTGCGTTATGAGAAAAGGACTTTTCGCCAATGTACATGAATGTGTCATGATTGAGAAATAGTCTTACCTCCTTCTCCGCTTCCCTTTCCCCATTCCTCCTCCAGATTCTGACTCTGTGTGCAGGTCAGAGTTTGCCTCAGACTTCAAAAGTTTTGTTATTGCATGGGCATCGTTTCCTGTAGGTGATACATAATAAATAGGAAATGCTATCATTCATTGTTTGTTTTGATTTAGAGGCAATCATAATCAGATCATTATAACTACTTAAAAACATTACCTGCTTTTCCCAAGACACGAACTTTAAACTGTGGCCAGTCTGCGCTTGGACCAATTTCTTCCTTCACTGCCTTGCTGATGTTGACTTTTCCTGGTGGCCAGTAACAAGTATCTTCTTCTGGTCCTGGAAACCACTTGCAAGGTACAACAGCTACACCTCCACCAGCCAAAAATTCCACAACAGCAAATGGTAGCATGCTGAAAAAAGCAAAAATAAGCAGGCTAGTGCAACTGTGGCATTGCCACATATCCAGATTTAAAGGGCAAGAGGACAATTGTTCTCCTTAATTCTTCAACTGACACAACATTCAAGTCTTTGGATAATTTGTAAACAAAGTAAATTCCAAGGTATGTTGAGTCAATTGGGTAGCAGAAAAAAGATCCATAGTTTTCAAAAAAATTACATAATACTGTGACAGCTTCACAAGAGCGTAAAATATTTCTCACAATGAGAATTCTTCCCCCTACTGAAAAACAGTCATCGCCTTGAGAACAAGAAATGAGTGTCTGTCCATAACTGTACTGCCTGTACTGCTGGCATGCTCCAAGTCCTTCAATCAATGGGCCAGATACATGGAGCTGTTTAAGGGAAGGGGAAATATATATTTTCTTCTTTTTTGCCATTCTTTGTTTCTCATGGATGTGCCTGACAATTTGCTGAACAGGGTTGTGGGGCCTATGTACAATCTTTTTAAGTCTACCTAAAAATGTTTCAAAAGGGAAGCAGGAAATGCTATGCAAAGGACCAAATTTACGTGCATCTTGAGGAATGTGCACCAAAGAATGTACGTTATATCCAACAAATTCAAGACCATAAATCAAGCCAAAATCTTTGACAAAAAAAAAAAAAACACCAGCATTGTCTGGGATGGCTAGTTGCTACGTCATCATGCCACTTGTGGGTCCAAACTAGTGCGGCGTACCGTGTTGTAAAAGCAGAATGATGTTGACAAAACTATCTTTTGCCGTTTTTTACCTCGGAAAAAGTGAAAAGAAGGTGGCTTAAGTTGATACAGTAAGTTGGATCTCAAATTATAATCAGTACAGCCTAATGCCATTACCTCACGTTAATGTTAGCACCAGGTTACCCATCTCTGTTTATAGAGACAGGTAGCAACGTAGCACAACCAGATCGTACCATAACAAACATTATTTGTTTGAATAATCCAGAATGTGCTAGTTCGAAATAGAAATGGAAATGTCTATAAAAGTGAACCAAAATGCCATGTACCTGTTATAATCTGCAATTGTTGCTTTGCAGCTTTCCCAAAGAAGACAATTACATCCTCGTAGCTAGGGGGCAGTCATATCATGCGCAGGGCCAGGAACAAATAAATTCAAGGACACCAACAGAATGAAATGGTAAAGTAAGCGAAATCACAAATACTACCCACCCGTGTCATATTTAATAAACCAATAACTTAGATAAACAGCAGGTTTACACGTGGGTTGTCAGAATGTTGTGGAGCAGTGCGCTCATGTAGTTGAGAGGTGGCCGGGCGTTAGCTTGCCAGATGCAAGTTGACATGTATAAATCTGACGATGGTACACTACACCCTCCTCCCTAGGGCCTCCTAGTAGGGCCCTCATACATATGTGAGGCATTAAACCAATATGGCCGACCCTATTTGTCTTTACAGGTAAAGATCAGTGCAAGGTGTTTAAATTACACTAGTAACAGTAATAATGCTAAATCGGTGCTTTCAGCATGAGCCAACAGAAGGCAGCCTTTTGCACACTACTGCGATAATTTAAGTTCTTGATGGAAAATTATGCATCAAATAAGGCTCAAATAACAGTACAAAAAAAATCTTCATACAGGTGTTTCCCGGAGCTACTATGGAGGACTTCTTGCAGTGATTTTTAGCTTTTGTTTACTCGTTCTCTTGTGCTTCTATGCATCGAAGACACAGGTACAGCAAAAATTACATTTTCTAGGTTCTCATTTGGTGTTGAGAGCCTTTTCATTGTGTTTCAGTCCTTGTGCTGATAGACCACCATCCTGACAGCAGACAGTGCAGAGAGCAAAGGAGGGATTTAGGCAACAGCAGTTTTCACAGGTCCAGAGCTGTGCCATACGCTGTCACTGGAAACTAGAATGGCCCAGTCCTTAGATAACTTTCAGTCTCTGTTAAAGGCTCATTTTTCTTTTACTTTTAACAGGAGTTGTGGCTAGTGGGTTGTGGACATTTTGTTTTAAGTTTTAACAAACACATATACAAATTGCATGTGCCTTTTGTTCTGTGTACTCTGTAAATCTGGAGCCACATCACCTTGTCTCTCTGTATACTTGTATATAGCGGAGATGACAATAAAGTTCACTGACTTTTTTGTGCTTGTAATACTTTGCTGAACATAACCCTTCGAAAAGAGTAGATATTTATTATCCTTAAAATGTTTCAGACCGATTCAGTCTCGGTCGTTAAATCTTGATTGAAGACCCATTACTTCAGTGTAGCTTACCCACAACCTAGTACAACATAACTGACTGTTGGTGCTGCTGAACATGTCATTTTTATTTACTATGGTTGTTCATTTATATGTTTGAGACGGAGCTTAGATACTTGCTTAACTATATTGTTGTCTATGATTCTTTTCAATTCATTGAATAAAAAAATGAGGAAAAAATGCTTTGCATAAAATTTCCATCCATTTTCTGACATTTATCCGGGGTTGGGTTGTGGGGGCAGCAGTCTAAGCAGGGATGCCCAGACCTCCTTCTCACCAGCCACCTCCTCCAGCTCCACCGGGGGGGATACCAAGGCGTTCCTAGGCCAGCTGAGAGATACAGTCCCTCCAGTGTGTCCTGGGGCTGCCCTGGGGTCTCCTCCTGGTTGGACATGCCCGAAACACCTCCCCAGGAAGCCATCCAGGCATCTATATGCCTGAACCACTCAACTGGCTCCTTTCCATGTGGAGGAGCAGCGGCTCTACTTTGAGCTGCTCCCGAATGTCCGAGCTCCTAACCCTCATCCGAGCCCAGATACCCTGCAGAGGAAGCTCATTTCAGTCACTTGTATCCACAATCTCATTCTTTCGGTCACTGCCCAGAGCTCGTGACCATAGGTGAGGGTAGGAATGTAAAACGACCAGTAAACTGAGAGCTTTGCCTTCTGGCTCAGCTCCCTCTTCACCAAAACAGAACTGCACTGATCCATCTGTCAATCTCCCGCTCCCTTTTCCCCCTCACTCAAAATGTGTATTTTGTCCAGAACATAACTCTATCTTGTGCCTCCTATGGACCCACCACCTGCAGGGGGGCCATGGGGGTCGGGTGCAGTGTAGATCGGGTGGCAGTCGAAGGCAGGCGCCTCTGCAGACCCATCGTCAGCTACCAAAACTGGTGTTAGGTACATGGAAAATATCATTGAAAAGACTCATTTTTCACTAACTTTTGAAACATTTTGCCTGTTTTTCTCTCCCTCCCTCTCACTCTCCCTGCCTTTAAGCTGGACTCCCCTTGAAAACAGCCCCTACATAAGGGGAACCGCTTCCTGCTTCTCAGGCTCAAACAGTGAGATCATCTGACCTTGCTTTGCTGCTGGCTTTGCTCAAGCTACTCCGAGGTCTGATGTCTTGTATCGTCTCTGGCTTCGCCAGGATACTCTTGTTCCTCTTTTGGCTCCATGGTCACAACATAGGGGGTCGCACCCTCGCCATACCCCATACTTCCAGTATTTTCATAGTTCATAGTTATAGCGGCGTTTTATGCAGTAGGTAAATACGGTCCTTATCACAACTAAAAGCCGTCATAATTTTTTATCATACTGCAATGCCCACAGAAATGACATAAATCATGATACATCTAAAACATAAAAAGTTACATTAATACATAAGTTTGGATGGACTATTGTCCGTATTCATAAGAATTTAACTCATTAAAATATTAATTGTGATGAAAACGGATAAATAACTGTATTTGTTGTAAATGTTTCAGCAGAAAGCTGGAAAAATATAAAGGATTCTGGGTTGAGTTTCCCGAAGCCTTCTTAAAGCTACGTCGTTTGTAAGTTCGATGTTAAAAGACAGAATTTACGAATAATGTAGCATTGTTTTTTCTTAGCTGGATAACTTGTTGGGTACCCATTTTATTAATCTGTTATAATTACAAATTTAATCATTGGTACCCCAGATTACATATTTAACCCAGACTACCGACAAATTATCCAGCTAAGCAAGAAATCCTGCTTTCTGAAACAGGCCCCTGATGACTGTGGGTGGCGCTAATTCGCTCCATTTCTCACCATGATTGAACAGTGACTGAACAGGAGAAGAGAGAGAGAGCTGACGTCGGTCATGCAGTGGACTGCACGGAGACCCTTCGACGCTCAAGCACTGGTTACTCTTTTGTGTACTGCAACTACGTGGGACACGAAGAAACCCCGTGACATTGTCCAGCCAATGCAGAAATGTAAAACCTTCTGTTAAGCATTACAGTAAATAAAAAAAAAACTATTGTGACTTGCCGGTGTGCTTATGTGTGTGTGCAAGCCAGGGTTCCCCAATTTGCGTCCTGGAGGGCAGTTTGCAGATTTCAATAACACTCGGGAGGCTGAGACCACTCAGCCACTTTTGAGGTCGTCTGACATTTTTAAATATTTCACCTATTTCAACATTTATCCCAAAGTGCTACAAATGCCTTTATTCAGCACAAACTAACCACCAATAATCTGATACCACTTAGATTGTCATTATTCTATATTTTGTTTAAATCAGCTAGGTACCTGCAGGTATATTTGAACAGGGATCTGCAAATTGCACTAAATTCTAGCCTTACAGTACCGAACTGGAGAGCTCTGCTGTAAGTAAAGGTTGCTGTGTTACGAAAGCTGGGATGTCCAGAATTACTGGGGGTGCATTTCACTTTTGCTATCAAATGCAACAATTCCCCTTCACATTATTTTAGTGTAAATAGAATTTGCCCTTTTTCATAATGCAGGAAAACATTGCGCTCTAACGTTAACGCTTTTGTTTTCCCAACCATTTATGCTTACATGAGCTGAAGCGTGCATTTTAAACTTGGAATGTGCAGAGACTTTCTATTAATTGACTACACGGCATCAACGGAATACTAGGCATCTCTTCTGCAGCCTCGTCTGGATTAACGTAATAGAAACTGATGACATCATCCTTCTGCGACCGACATCTTTGCGCCATCAACAAACCTTGTTACTTTGTATTCCATGCCACAGTATATTAAATTTCATATTTTTATTTTTTAGCGCGATGTATGGTCCATTTTGCATAGGATAATATTAACTGACAACAGCCTGGTAGAGTATATACACATGTTTCATTCACAGTAAGTGCATAGTGGAATTAGCCAGCCGTGTGTTATGCTAGTCAGCGCTAGCGGTAAAGTACTCGTATGCAGCTAAAGAGCGATTATGTGCTAATAGGTATCTGAGTGATTATCATTTCCATCAAGAAATCAGTGGCCGAAAGAGACATGTCGGCGCAAGCAGACTGTGAGTTTTTGGTGAAAAAAGCTCGGGAGCTGGTTTCTGAGGACCCCTGGGCAGCCAAAGCCTGGCTCATCACGGCTCGCACCCTCTACCCGTCAGATTTCAACATACAGGTGGGTAGCAAACCCCGAAACGTTTCCTATGTAACTCAATTTGCTCTAGATGTTTAATCGAGATTGTCGTGTATAAGAACCGTGCTGTGCAGGATGAAGGCAAGGCAGCCTCGAACAATGGTGTTTATTTTTACGTTGTTGCCCGTTTTTAGTATGAAATGTATACCATCGAACGGAACGCGGAGAGAACCGCGTCTGCCGGCAGGCTGCTCTATGACATGTGAGTGACCGACAGGCTTACCCTGCAGTTAGAGTGAATTGTTTAGGATAACCACCTATTTATCCAAATGTACCTGTCTTTTTTACTGTCTGGAGTAGGTGTTTTGGTTTATCTGTCCGCGGTCTTGCAGGTTTGTTAACTTCCCGGATCAGCCTGTGGTGTGGAGGGAGATAACTGTCATCACCGCAGCGCTGCGCAATGACTGCCAGGACAAGCATGCGCAGTTCCTGCGGGGTGAGGGGATGGGGATGGAGATGCTCTTGGGTTTTGGGGTTGTCCTTGCGGGAATTTCTCTTTGTGTAGGTGCAGTCTCATGTCTTTGTGTGTGCGTGTGTGTGTGTGTGTGTGTGTGTGTGTGTGCGTGCACGTCAGGCCTGTTTGAGACGCTGCCTGGCCGCGTGCAGTGCGAGATGCTCCTCAAGGCCACCGAGCAGTGCTTCAACACGGTGGAGAAGGCCGAGATGCTGCTGCTGTTGCTGAGGCGCTTCCCTGAATCCGTGGTGCAGCACGGAGTGAGTAATTCCGAGCTCCCCGTCGCTCCTCATCCTCCTCCTCCAGGGCCATCAGCTCCTCAAATCTACACGTCCTTTTTTCTGTGGCCGGTGGCAGCGTATTTATTCTGTGAGATCTACAGCTAATCGAAGTTGAACAGTTGCACCGATTCGCTGGTGGCCCCAGCTCTTCCGAGGGCTGCTGGCTTAGTGAGCTGATTTCCGCTTTGTCTCACACGGTGCGTGCCACGCTCTGTCAGTTCCTCGCCCCTGTACACGTCCTCAAGCCATCTGCAGTGCGGGTGCCGGCAGTGACGCTTGCCTAGGGTTCCATGTGGGCTTCAGTCAGCACTGGCTCCCGGCGTGTTATCATTCGAGTTTTGAACATTCCTCCCGGCTTCCCTTAGAGGAGTTCTGACAGGTGGACACGCAGGGTTTGCCGAAGAGCCGTAAGCGCTGTGATCGCCCCCTACAGGTGAGCTTAGGGGAGACGCTGCTGGAAGCCGAGGGCATCGAAGACTTGGACACGCCGGTCAACTGCTTCAGGAAGCTCTTTGGTAAGTCCCTTGTGAACCCTGCCCCCCCCCCCCCCCCACCCCAACTGCACGCGTGAGATGACCCTCTCTGCTTCCCTCCCACAGTGTGTGATGTCCTGCCCCTGATCATCAACACTCCCGACATGCGGCTGCCCCCCAACCTGCTCTACAAGTACATGCACAAGGCGGCCGAGTTCTACATCGGCTACGTCACACGGGGGCCCTCCGCCGACGGCCAGCTGCAGGGTACGGTACATGCTGTTGTACCATACGGGGTGGGCGACGACCTTGGGGTGTTGTCCTTCTTCATGAAGCAGTGCTATGTTGCAGAAATATTTTTGCCCCCCCAGGATCCCAGGAGGGTATGGGCCTCAAGTCCCCCGGCGCAGCCAGAGGCTCGCAGCGCTACGTGATCGACGGCCTGACGGAGAAGTCCTCCCTGGTGTCGGACCCGTGGGAGCGCCTGCTGGACATCTTGGCCGTGGTGGGGGCCCGCTGCGAGTGGCAGGGGGACAAGGGCAGCAGGTGAGGGGGGAGGAGCCGCATGGGGAGGCATAGCCTGCATATCCACTGGAAAAACAAAGCTAAGAAGAGTGCAATTACAAAGTCAATAAAACAATGTGTGATGGATTTTAACAAAGTGGTGTAGAGCAGGTTTTCTCAGCCCAATCGTTGGGGACTCCCAAACAGTCCACCTGTACCAGGTATTCGATGTTCTTGATTCTCTGGCAGCTGGAAGGGAGCAAAAACGTGGACCGTCTCTGGGTTCCTGAGGGCCAGGTTGGGAAACGCTGTCTTAGAGCTGGAACGAAAAGCAAGGCGGCAAACTTTGAACTCAGGATGGGGGAATCGTGGGAAAAGCTCTGGCATTGGGTATGTTAGATGCCATCCATTCTTCTGGTTCTTCCAGGAGCTACCCGGAGATCCTGCAGCGCATGAAGAAGCTGTGCCGCTACCTGCCCGGCCTGGAGGGGGAGACTCTGTCCAGGTGCCGCAGCCAGGTGGTCATCTGTGCCGCCCTGGTGCTCTTCCGGAGCGCCTACCTCTACGTCAGCACTGTGCAGCCCTCGCTTTTCCAGGGTGAGGGGAGTGCGTAACCAGGGTTTGACTATGATAGGATCATGGCTGGAAACCAGCAAACATAAGCATGCATCTCACTGTGTTTCTGTTTGGTTTTCTTGCTCTGACCATGGATGATGACGGTGTTGGTGTTGGTGTGTGCCCCCTCAGGCCTCAGCTCCCCTGGGACAATGCCCTGGATCCTGCTGGAGGACCTGTCCTCTGTGTACAGTGAAGTGGACCTGGAGCGGAGCACCAAACATGCCCACAAGAAGTGCAAATTAGCCGATGGCCGTGAAAAACCCATGGTGAGCAGAGCCCCTGGATCTTCACAGCTGGGAGCTACAAAAAGCCTCTGCAGTTTTTTTGGGTGGTTTGACAGCTTTGTTTTGATGTGCCGAGCATTGTAATTTTTCCGAAGTGAATGTCGAGTATGCTGCATGCCTTCTCAACAACACACTGTGGTAATGTGCCTCACCTTGTCACCCCGAGTCTCTAACTTGGGAGGTATTGAGCTGAATTTCATCCCTCACAGTAATTAGAGACCTAATGCCATTTAGCATTTCATTCCACCATGTTTTTACATTATGCTTTGTTGTGGATGTCAGCATCAGAATGTCAGCATGTTTATGCGCGTGCACTCAGAGCTCGGATGACGAGGACGGCCTGGGAAAAGGGCGTGGGCGGCACATCGTGGTGAACAAGGCGGACATGCCGGGCTGGGCGGAGACGCTGGACAGCTTCCGGACCGCCAGGGAAAGCTGGGATCTGCTGCATTCACATGAGGCCTTGGAGTCAGGTAAACTGGGCAGATCGAGCAAGTGGCTCTTTTCATTGTGAAATGTTTCTCTATCGCTACAAACTAACCAAACCCAGTGCTACTTTGTGAAATTACAACCCTGTCCACAGATGACCATCTTTTTAAACCGGTTATATTCCTCATGCAGAGTTCAATAAAATCTGTTCCTCCTGGAAGACCGAGACTTGGCTCTGGCTCAGGATCTTCCTCACAGACATGATTATCTACCAGGTATGTGGAGAAGAGAGAATCAAACCTGCTGTCTGCCAGTAAAAAATTTACTGCTACTAATCCTCGGATTGCAATGAACGGTTTAAATTGATCGGTATCTTTGAGAAGGCAACTTCTATTTGCAAACCTGAAATATTTATATTGTTCCAAGGATGGAGCCATGGTGCACACCTGACTTGTGACTCTGAACATGCTACGTTTGTGTTTCCAGGGGCAGTACAGGAAGGCTTTAAGCAGCCTGCATCAGATGGCCTCCTTCCAGGCCCCACAGCAAGGGCCTATGTCCCCCCAAGGCAGCCTGGAGCACCAGCGGGCCCTCATCCAGCTCGCCTCCTGTCACTATGCCCTTGGGGAGTACCGGGTACGAACACCCACTTCACCTATTGTCGCCTGTCTTCTGTGTTCATTTCTTTACTGTTTTTTTCCCCAGTGATGCTGTCTATCCTGCATATATCATCAGCAGAAATGTGACCTGAATGCAGAAGGGTTTTTAGAGAGATTCATCCTGTTAGCTTGGCTTGTCAGTTCGGGTTACCTGCACATTATCCCTCTTGCCTTAATTCTCGATGTCACTGTGTGTATCTCTCTCCTTGGTGCTCTCTTGCCGGGCCACTATCAGATGGCTTGTGAGAAACTGCTGGACGTGGTCAGTGTACTTGTGCCTCAAACCCAGGACCCGTGCAGGACCCCCGAGGATCAAACCCGGGTCAGGGGCAAGTTTCGGAAGGGTAAGCTGCTGTCACATGATCCGTGCAGGCATTGGAAGGAAGCCTGTGCTATAGATTTGGGTAATTTTGGTCTACTCGAGTTTAAAGAGTTCTACTTGTCGAAGAAATGAACCTGAAGGACAGGTGGACAGCTTAGTCATGCTTGCTATACCATTAGCATGAGGTGAAGGTTGTTCTGTTTTGGATCTGATTCCACATATGAAGTTGTTAATGTGTTTTTTTTCCCCAGGCAACGACCTGCGGCTTCTGTCATGCACTGGCAAAGCTATCATGCCGTTCTGCCTGCAGCTGATGTTGGCCTGCTTCAAGGTATGAAGACCATAAAGCCTGTTCTGACTGTGGCTTTATGTTTTATGTTAATATAATACCCCAGGTACTACTCACGCAAACACACACACCCTTAACTGTAATGCCTCTTTCTTTCTTTTTCTACATGAAATGCCAAACAGCTGCGAGCCTTTACAGACAGCAGGGACGACCTAGCGCTCGGTCACGTGATTGTTCTCCTGCAACATGATTGGCCGCTCGGGGAAGGCTTGTTCCTCAAGGCAGTCGACAAGATCTGCCAGCAGGGGAGCTTCCAGTATGAGAATTTCTTCAACTATGTCACCAGTATCCTTTCCATGTGATACAGGAGAAGCAGTTCCAGACCTTGAAGAATTAGTAGTTCGTTGTCAGATTCACGTTGCCTGTGAATACTTAGTCAAGGCCAAACTTGACCCTCATTGGTCGATGCACCTTTGAAATATGACAGCGTAGACGCTGTTTGGGTTGTGTTGGGTCTCTTTCATCTACTTCTTATTCCTGAACCCTGCCGCTCCACACAGACATCGACATGCTGGAGGAGTTTGCCTACCTGCGCACCAACGAGGGGGGTAGGATCCAGCTGGAGCTGCTGCCAAATCAGGGGATGCTCATAAAGTAAGTACCCCACCCACGCTGCATCCCTTCCTCAGTAATGCCACACCAGGAACAGTAAGTCTTACATAGAGTTTGAAGGTCCAGGTTTGGGGGGTGCTTATGTGTTCTGGATGGAAGTTGGGACTGTGGGGAAAATCGATGGGCTGTAATGTGGCCGGCCTGTGGGAGGCAGTCTTGTGCATGTCTGTGCATGTCGGTCTGTTAGTCACATTTGCGTACCTCCTTATGTTCAGCGTTGTAGCATTAGATGATGCCTGTATGCACCGAGTTAGCTGGGAAGACCTGGTTACTATGAGAGTCTTCCACTGCCGCCCCTGTTATTCTAGGCAGATATGGCTGGATATCTCACTGAGTTTACCCCATATATGCAGAACCTCCTCAGAGGTCCCTTTCAGGTATTTTTTTTTCCAGAAGCCAGTTAGCTTGGACTTCGCTGTATAATTTGGTGCTTGTCTTTGGCTGTGAGTGACCAGCGCAGTGAGATGGCCTCTTATCTTCTACAAGACTATAAGAATTTCCTGGACCTCCGACTTCCTCGTTTTCAGGATCCCGAGTTAGCGTGTCAGCGTAGGTCCTTCACAATCGCCGTGAGTGTGTCCGTACGTCGTTTATGTCCTTCAGGATCCTTCTCGTCCGGCTTCTGCTGATTGCCGGTCCTCCTCCTGAAACCCTGGGTCGATGAGGTCCCTATCTTGAAGGCACGCTCGTGTACAACCCCGCTGGTCCTCCCCTCTGCTTGTCTGGTGGCCTCTCTGCGTAGTTCTGTGGGCCTGTCGTCTGTGGGTGTACGTGGAGCCAGTTCCAGGTGTTAAATCATGGTGTTTGCTGTCTCTAGGAACCCCAGCTCTGCCCTGGGGCTGGTATCCCAGGATTTTAGTACCCTGCTGCTTCCAGGGGCACAGACCGCCGAAAGGTACCCCTCCCCACCACCCAGACTGGTCATCCTCCGTCTCTTCTGTTTTTTTTTCTTCTGTTCGTTCGTTAGTCCTACAGTCCATTGCTTTGTCGCCGTGCCGCGTAAACATGAGTTTTTTTTAATTTTTTTTATTCCCCCCCCCCCCCCCCCCAAGCCATGGCATCCGTTTTTTGACTGCGCTGTGTTGTGATTGTATACAGTCTGTTTGGGTTTCCATTGTCACATGGTCTTCATCTTACAGAGGTATAGTTACCTTGCATAATTGGCCTGATTGTTGACTCCCCCTCCCCCAAACAGGAGTATTGTGTGGATTTATGACTCTTTGGAGGGGGGGGGGTAAATGTCCCTCTTACTATCTGTCTGTTTTACTCTTTGCTCTTGCTCATACTCAGACACGCTGTGTACAATGCAGGCCCCACCCTGCCCCCCTAGTTTAACCCCTTTCCAGAAACTGGACATTCCATCTTTATAAAACAAAGTATCAGAATTCAGACCTCTCACTGCATTTTCTTAGGCTGATGTGGCATACATTGTAATGGGCAAAGGTTTGTGCCCCCTTGTTCAAAGTGTATGTTTGATTCAGAAAATAAATTGTAGTTTATCTGGCCTTCCACATGAAATGTAGCAATATGCACTTTTCTGTGCTTGAACAATCCCCTTAGTACTGATTTGATGGTACAGTCTGTATAAGATAGCAGAGCTCTTGGGTATTGAAGTACATCAGTTAGTGAAATGTTGGTATTAGGTCCGTGTCTGCTGTGCTGGATGATGTGCTCACCGAGCACAGAGACAAGTCTCCACTATGTCCTGGACCTGCTGGTCTCATTTACCCCTACTCCTCCGCCACCCCCCCCGCCCCCCCCGCCCAGCCGCCTTGACCTTTCGTTGTCTCCGTTCTCTGGAACACAGTCCCTCTCCTGCATGACTTCACAGTAGACTTCATTACGTTCTTCATGGCTGTTTTTTGGTGTGAGCCTAATGTATCACATGCGCATCTCTTTGGGTCCGAAATATGAATTTTACTGGTTTCTCCCTGCAAAAAAAAATCTGCGGAAATTAATCAAATGGCACACTGTCTCTGCAGTAATTGGTGTAAAGAAGGCGTTTTTTCCAGTGATTTTTTATTTTTTTTTCCTTCTCCTGAAATCCCTTGTAAACTTTAATCTGTAACGGGTCATGGGGGAGGATGTTTGCAAGTTAGCCGAGGCTAACGCGAGGCTCATGGCCACAGTGATGGGCGCAGAAGGCGTGACCCTACAGACAGTGAGTTTGAGGCATGTGCTCACTGATCTGGCTGTGTAGCCTGGGGCTTCCTCTCTCGCCCTCTCCCTCTCTCTCTCCGTGTCACCTCACTGATATCTCTGCCTGCCCCCCCCCCCCCCGCCCAGGCACCACACAGTCACCCGGGGCATCACCAAGGGCGTGAAGGAGGACTTCCGCCTGGCCATGGAGAGGCAGGTGTCTCGCTGCGGCGAGAACCTCATGTCTGTGCTACACCGTTTCTGCATCAACGAGAAGATCATCTTGATCCAGTCACTGCCTTGACCCCAGAACCTGCCTGGATGACCTAACTAACTCAGTTCTGGATGGTCCAGTGAGACATGGGTCCAGCCCACAACTCTGTGGTGTTAATAAGTACCACCTTTGTGCAAAGGACTGCAGTATTCTAAGGGAAACATTGGTGTTAATCATGCACACCATTATATATTTACTGGGCCAGTAACATCATCTGGACTATATACCAGTAAAGTCCGATGTGTTTGCCTTAATCTTAATTGTTGAATGATCAAAATAAGAACAAGGCATATATTTTTCACACCCAAACGTTTTGCATTTATGATTAAATATGCTTCCATCTACTTTTTTGCATATATTGTTTTGTGTATTTTTCGGGGGGGAAAAAGTGAGGCTCATTTGCGATGTATGAGGTCCGTTTTGATATTAAGTGTTTTGTACTTATGTGGTTTGTAAGGTCACTGCATTCGGAAGCTGCAGTTTTATTTATTTTACTTTTTCTCTTGTGGTTAGAATGATAAAATATAAAAATGCATTAAATCACAAACTGCCTTCTGTTAGCTGTGGTGTTTCTGTGTGATCCTTGACCGATTCACATCAGAACAGATGCGCTTAATGAGTGGCAGCTAGGGGGCGATAGTGGATTTCCCGCACATCGATCAGATGTCGTACATGCTAGTCTGATGCTGGCTTTCCCTGTAATTTTATGTATTCCTATTGTCATGTTCACAGCATGTTTTAAAGCTGTAGCTAGTTATTCAGTAAATCAGTTTCACGACTTTGGAAGATGGACCTTATCGATGTTAATATTCAGTGTGGTAAATATAGTGTTTTCAGGTTTTTTTTTCCCCCACTACTCAACAAACCTTTATTCAGTGCCAGTCAACCCATTAGGTGACAGGCAGCTTGCTAGGGCGACATCTTCTGAAGGGGGTGTCCACTTAGCAAGGCAGTTTTTATTTGTCCCCGACAGTGTGGGCAAACGTAGGGCATGACATGGGATTCTACCCACACTGCTTGAAGTTGTCCGATTTTAAACCAGCAAGGCTTGCGTGCCTTAAATTGCTGCTGTCTTTTTCCTGAAAGTTGGGTGCTCCTGGGGGACGCTGGGATTTCAGCCTGGGGTGTCTCTCTACAGTGTGCTTGTATTAATGGGCCCAGAGTGCTTTTGACCTGCGGTGGATGTTCGGTGGTGGAGCTTAAGTCCTGAAGGCTTCGACAACCGCGGTCGATAAAACCACTTCAGTCGGTAGCTGCAGCAGAAAACGGAGCAGGGAACACGGCCCATCGCGTGATGTCAAGGAGCAGCACGTTAATTTCATTTAACGAACACCTAAAGATCAAGCCCGGGGTGTGGACCACGCCCAGTCTCTTACCGACGGAACTGCTCTTGTTCTGTAAATGCTGTCAATTCCGGGAAAGCCTTCTGGAAGTACAGGCGGGTCTCTGCGGAACGAATGAACAACGTGTTCTTTAAGGCTGGGTATGTTGAAAGAGATTGACAGAAGTTACAGCTGAAATTGGGTTAAATAATAGTTTAACAAAAGGAGCCCAGTTCCATCCAAAGATAGAAGTGAGAATTGAGATGGTCGTGTTGTGTGTCAGTACACCTGTTCAGCGTCAGCTGTGGAATTATGACAGTTGTTGATTTTAATAAGGTCTGGACCAGTGTCCATTACCATTAACCATAAATCATGTAAAAGATGTGCAGGACAGTTCTGCCACAATGTGTGAGTCTAATGCAGCTCATAAGCTCAAAAAATGTAAACTCTGAAGCTCAAATTACACCTTAGAGCAGTGGACCCGCACTCGAGCATGTATGGAAGGCATTTAGAGGGCAGGGAGCCTGGGATCAAAGAGCACTGTGGGGCTAGTACCGCCTCGGGGGGTGGGGGAGGCGTGCACGAACACAGTAGGATCGGCCAGCTCCTGATTTTCCCCGCATGAATCATTGGAGGCCTTATTGTCTGCTCAGGCTCGGCGGCAAACAAAGAAGCCTGTGCGGAGTACTCCTGCCATGTCATCTGAAAGACAGGGGGCGCCGTTGGGCCGTCTGCTAGTGCCGAACCCAGAGAGTGCTTCCTCACACAAGGGCAAAGCCGGGCAAAGCCGGGCATGGCCGGATGATGATGTCACAACCATAAAAAGTGCACTACTTTACAGCTTCGTAGAGTTACAGAGCAGCATACCTTCCTGTACCTTTCCTGTATAGGAGAATGTTCACACATCAACTTATTATAGTTATATATATTACTAACATGATAAATATGTTATGTTTTATAATTATGACATCATTTCTTGTAATGGGAAGGATTAAGTATGCTTCCATAGTAGTACATATTTTGCTTAGTAACTACTAAGTGTTTGTTTACCGACAAAATATTTCCCTCTGCTTCTGTTTACAAAGACATGCTGTGGTAGCACAATATGTGAGAAGAAATGGAAATAAGTTTAATAAAATGAAAAAATTTGTAATTTTTATACACTGTCACCTATTAAATGTATGTACCTATGTACTGAATTTTGATTAAACTGGTTGTATTATTGCTATATTATTTAAGTTTGCTGTCCATATCAATTTTTTTGCTTCCAGATATCTCAGTCAATGTTTCCCAGCCCGGTCCTTGGGCCCCACAGACAGTTCAGGTTTTTGCTCCCTCCAAGCTCCCAAGGACCGGATTGGGAAACGCTGATCTAGGGTGCTGAAGAGTTCCAAAGGTTAAACGGTAGGTTGTAATACATACTTTTTATACATACTTTATATATAGTACATACTTTATATACATACTTTATATATCGTACATACTTTATGTACATATTTTGTATACAGTACATACTTATAAAATTTGCATAGTTTATGTTCATACTTTTTGCACATATTTAGATTTACTCTGCAATTTACTGCTTCTTTTTTTTTTGTACAGAAATGTAGGGCAAGTTTCCGGAAGAGTAGTTTCAGGCTGTGTATCGGGCACAGAGCAGCTGGACAAATGGCATGTGAGTCTCAGGGGGGGGGGGTGGGGGGGGTCCAGCTGACAGGACACGCCCACCTTCCTTTCGCTGAACCAGGGAGCAGAATGAGAGCTGGGGAGCAGGTACCGGTGGGGAGGGAGGCGGCTATAGAACAGAGAGTGACATCATCAGCGAGCTGCCATGGAGGCAAACAGGGGAGTGTGTTATTCACAACTGAGGCGAAACACAGAAGTGTGTGTGTGGGAGGTGGGGGTGTGGAACAAGTTCACAGCAGTTCCTGAAGAAAGCAGGAGCCAAACGTCTCTGAAGCCCTGCATGGAAGTGGCCCAGTGGACCTAGCAGACTGGGGGAAAAGACAGGAGTCAGCCTGGGGCAATGTTTCAGTGCTAAAAGAAAGGGCAGAGATAAACGAAGAAAAACTGGAGGGACGAAGGGAGGAGAAACATCCAAGCTGGGACATGGCACCTTTCTTCAGCTGGGTGTCGAAGGTGAGTGCCGTGATTGGCCAGTCTGCTCGGCATTCCGGCTCTCATGCAGACCGCAATGTCAGCCTTAGCTCTCGGCAGGTTTGTAGCTCAGGCTGAGATGTTACGGGCTTGCAGTTCCTCTTTCCCTCGGGTCTGGACCTGTAGACCTTATGCCACAACTTGTAGGCTCTCGGTTTGTCTGAACTGAAAGTTTTTTGTGTACTCTTGTACCACGGAGTCCCGGGCGCTGAGAGACACAAACACTGGGTCCATGCAAGAAACAACGTGTTCGGTCTCCAGTTACACAACCCCCCCCCCACCCCCCCCTCCCCTCCCCCAGCATTGTTTGTTTTCTCGTGTAGAAATGTGCCAGAGCTGCTCTGGGGGCTGAGCGTCACGGGCTAACAGCTGTGGCCGCTACGTCGCGCAGCTGGCGAAACGAGAGCCAGCGTCTGGGATCAGCTGGCGCATTGTCCCGCGAGCCGCACACTTCCCGAGCTGCCTGGCCATTTTCCTTCCCAGGCAGGACGAGCTGACAGAGGGTTTCCTCTGTTTGGCCTTTTGTTCCAGTGCGTCTAAAGTAGCCCACATGCAAGCCGAGATTTTTCGGGTGACGTAGGACATGAATCAAGCTGAATAAACCTGCATTCAGCATTTCCTCAAGTTGTACCAAAGAAGAAAATGTCCATCCAGCTTCTTATGGTTTATTCTGGTCAGGGTCATTGGGAGGGAGGGGGGGGGTGGAGCCTATCTCAGGCATCACAGGGCACCAGGCTGGGCTAAATGCTGGCCAGGATCAGGAAACAAAAGGTTCAATTACTATAATGAAACCTATTTCCTAATGTCAGCTACGGCTGTCAGGAACTTTACACCAATCAGAATGAGCCGACGCCATACGGTAATGTGTAGTGCGGTGGAGTTTGTCATTCGATAACATTCAGGTCAGGTCACAATATTTCTTCAAAATCAAGGTTGTTTTTGCCTGAACGTGAAATATGTCACCAGTCACTTGGGATGTTTAATCTGATGTGACGTCACATTAGTGTTTCACTGTGATATTTAACGACATGCTATGTCAGAAAACGTGAGCTTCTTAAATTGTAATTTTTAATGTTAGAAATGACCAAAACCCGGACGGCATGGGGGCACAGTGGTTAGCGCTGCTGCCTTCTAGCAAGAAGGTCCTGGGTTCGATCCCGGGACCTTTTCTGTGTGGAGTTTGATGCTGTCCCCGTGTTCATGTGGGTTTTTGCCGGGGGCTCCGGCTTCCTCCCACAGTCCCACAGCATGCAGGGTAGGCTGATTGGCGTGTCTAAATTGGCCCCCGTGTGAGGGTGGCTGGGTGAGTGTGTGCCCTGCGGTGTGTTGGCGCCTGCCCAGGGTTGGTTCCCACCTGTGCCTGTTGTTCCCGGGATGGGCTCCAGGCCCCCCGCAAAACCAGTGGGGATTAAGCAGTTACGATAATGGATGGATGGATTACCAAAACCCTGATATGCACTAATGCAGGTGCAATAATATTGTGATATGTGCAGTTATAATTAATGAACTCACTATTTTAAGCTACCCACTAGACAGTAAACATCATCACTGTAGTGTACTGTTAGGAAATGTGTTGATAAATGCTTAAAAATCAGTCAGGGAATAGTGGAAGCATAGGACCCTATTGCTGTAGTTGTGCAGCACAGAGAATAAAACACCATGGGACTGTTTTGTGACGACCTCACCTGATGCAACACATCTACCCGGGACAAGGCGAAACTTGCCCAGAAATGCCTGAGACCGCGGCTGGGGGGGCTCACCTTGATCTCCCTACGCCAAGCCTGCTCATGCTCCTATTGTCATCTGTTCTCACAGCCTTTACTGTACACCACCTGGATTTCTTTGCTGTGTTTCTGCAATCATGTTTGGACCGAAGTTGACTAAAGAAACCAATGGCAGTCTTCAGGGCAGTGCCTTGTTGACAGGTTTATTTCAAAGGCTTGTCACAGGGCTCATCCCATAGTTCAGGGTTAAATGTAGGGCTCATCACACAGTACAGGACTCATCATGGAACATAAGGCTCATCACACAGTACAGGACTCATCACGGAACATAAGGCTCATCACACAGTACAGGACTCATCACGTAGCATAAGGCTCATCACACAGTACAGGACTCATCACGGAACATAAGGCTCATCACACAGTACAGGACTCATCACGTAGCATAAGGCTCATCAAACAGTACAGGACTCATCATGGAACATAAGGCTCATCACACAGTACAGGACTCATCACGGAGCATAAGGCTCATCACACAGTACAGGACTCATCACGGGACATAAGGCTCATCACACAGTACAGGACTCATCACAGAACATAAGGCTCATCACACAGTACAGGACTCATCACGGAACATAAGGCTCATCACACAGTACAGGACTCATCACGGAACATAAGGCTCATCACACAGTACAGGACTCATCACGGAGCATAAGGCTCATCACACAGTACAGGACTCATCACGGAGTATAAGGCTCATCACACAGTACAGGACTCATCACGGAACATAAGGCTCATCACACAGTACAGGACTCATCACGTAGCATAAGGCTCATCACACAATACAGGACTCATCATGGAACATAAGGCTCATCACACAGTACAGGACTCATCATGGAACATAAGGCTCATCACACCGTACAGAACTCATCATGGGACATAAGGCTGATCACACAGTACAGGACTCAACATGGAGCATAAGGCTGATCACACAGTACAGGACTCATCACGGAACATAAGGCTCATCACACAGTACAGGACTCATCACAGAGCATGGTCAGAGATTGCAGGCTAATTCCAATGCAAATAGATGGACAGACACATCTGTGACTCTCTTGTTTGCTGTGTTAATATCCATCCTAATAAACAAATTTTTATACCTAATTTTACACTAACTTCCACCTTTTAGTCTACATGCTTCACAGAACCTTCCAGCACATAGAAATAGCAGAGTGTCAGAGTAGAGCTGAAAGCCTGGACACAGTCTTGCTCGTGTAGACCACTTTCTGCCAAGCACCCAGTTACCTACGTGACTCATGAGGGGAATGTAAACTGTCCACAGATCCGGTAAAGCGCTGATGACCTCAGAGCAAATCCCACCTCCCCTCCCACTGCCATCCGGGAGCAAACACTCGGGCATGCTTTAAAAGCAGCGAACAACTATGATACAAAGTGAATCACACTTACAAGCACAAACATTTTCCCTGCCCTCTGTTAGTACAGCGCTCAGAGTGTTTGGGAAGACAAACGCGCCTTGACCTGTGCTTTGAATCCTGCACCTCTTGCTCTCCTAATCTACTGAGGATATTTACAAAGAAAAGATTACGATGGAATGTCTGCCAAAAGGCCTTGACTATTTATTTAAACCGCCTTAATGCAGCCCATGTAGGAGATCTAAGGCCAGCAATCCGTCCGTCTTTGTCATTATGCTTTATTGTGTCTCTCACGCTCTGATTTTCCTGCTTTATTACTTAGGTTTCTGCCTATCTTCCCTTGCATCAGCATTCAAGTCATTTATGGCCGACTGCGCTCACATGGTTAGCATCTTCAGGAAAGCGGGGGGGCGGGGGGTGCCACTGAACCGTGCACCCCTGAAGTTCTTTTTTTCCCAAAATAATGCCTCCCCCCCACTGCCGGCTGGCCTTTTCTGTTTGATATTTTGCCGCCAACTGGGGTGGGGGCCCTTGGTATATTTTTCAGGCCACCACCACTCATTAGCCCAGCCCACCAGGAAATTTCCAGAACTTCCCGATGGCCAGTCCGCATGTTTGTGTACCAGGCTGAAAACATTCCTATTCCAAAGTGCTAATCAATGTCGATACTTTAACGTTTATTTTTTACAGCCTTTTACTTACAGCTTTTTATTACACATTTTTTAATTGTCTTAAAATTGTCTTTTAATCTTCCACTTAATGATCGCTATTATTTGATCTTATTTTATTTAAACCACTTTGAATGACCGCTGTGTTAGAAAATGTGCCGAATAAACAAACTTGCCTCGCCTTGTACACATGTGCAAAGTGTGAACAAACGAACTATCTGTGCCAGAACTATCTATGTGGAGAGCTTCATAAAAATAATTGCATCGAGCTGAATTGAATTAGCTTGCAATGTAATGAAAGCTACCCGCATTCATTAGTTTTAGCGTCAGGCACTGAAATGCACCGTTCCACCCTTACCCTGATTGCACAGTTGCGATCTTATTGCTTAATAATTTTGTGTTTTTTTGGACTGTTCTTTGGCACTAAATGCCTGGGTTGTTTTCTTTGCCGTGGTGTTTTCACCCACATTTGGAAAAACTCGCGGCTACTCCGATTCAGACATCTCTGACAAGACCAGACAAGACCTCAGATGCCAGCAGCGGACGGGCGGCTTACTTTCAGTCATACTTCCTGGTATTCCCTCTCTTTTTCCCTTCTCTTCTCTGCTCCTCCTCTCAGACTGTCCTCATATGCCTTGCTTCATTTAGATAAAAATAGATATTATAGCCAGAGATTCTAACGGCAGCTATCCATGTGTGTAAATAAAACTTTAGATATCCCTGCTGCCAAGAACATGCTGACGCGGACGTCTCCTGCATCCCTAGCACGTCCGGCACAGTGCGTCACTAAATACGAACGCAAATTCCAACCCTTTCGTAAGGTGTTTTCCGGGTAAGAATCTGAGTTTCATCTCTCTCTCGGAGGTCTCATGTGCATTTTCTGACAATAATTATCCTGCTACTGTTTGCACAAGCCTGCTGCAAAACCGTTTACGCGTGTAATCTGAATCATGACTAGGAAAAAAGCTAGGTGAGGCATTTTTGTCACAACTAAGCTTTTAAAAGAAAGAAGCATAACGTGGTCTGTCTATCACCAGACCTCCCCTCCCCCAAATACGATGAGGTTCAGTAATGTCCATCTTCCATATACTTATCAAATACAATGGTCAGGGCATGGGGACTGGGCTGGAGCCTCTAGTTGGCAACATAGGGCACGAGACAGGGGACACCCAGGACAGAATGCCAGCCCATCACAGGGCACGAGACAGGGGACACCCAGGACAGAATGCCAGTCCATCACAGGGCACGAGACAGGGGACACCCAGGACAGAATGCCAGTCCATCACAGGGCATGAGACAGGGGACACCCAGGACAGAATGCCAGTCCATCACAGGGCACGAGACAGGGGACACCCAGGACAGAATGCCAGTCCATCACAGGGCACGAGACAGGGGACACCGAGGACAGGATCCCAGTCCATCACAGGGCTCGAGACAGGGGACACCCAGGACAGAATGCCAGTCCATCACAGGGCATGGGTAGACATTCATGCATAATCGCCAATTTAGGGATGTTTCATGCACGTGACAGCACGTCTTTAGGCTGCAGGAGCAAAGAGCACAACAGGGTGGAGAATCTGCAAACTCCAGAGACTGAGGGCAGGGTGGCATCAAACGGCCAAGCCTGCAGTGACGGTGCTGCTCTCAGGCTCGGTAATAAGCTGCAGTGTTTGGTCAGGTTCCCCACAATCGCCTAACAGGTCTGATTGGTGTAGGATTGTGATTGTCATGCTGCCCATTTCATCTCCGATCCTTGTAGGTCCCCGAGGTCATCAGTACACTGAAGCAGGTGGGAAAGAATGTCCCGGAAGCCGAGGCCCGTGTCAGAGGGGCACCTGCCAAGAAGTTTGAAGTCCGATTCCGGGGGCGTGTCAGCGTAGAGAACAATAACACCCCTCCATCTCTCATCGATGAGTGTGTCGATTGGCTAGCACTGGACGATGGGCCGGACTTAAGGGCCAAGCCCTTACCCAGGACGAGTGACCACGCCGTGGACTTGGCCAAAATGGCCACCCAGATCCGGCTCCTCTTCCAGCCAACCTCCAGGGCGGCACCGGAGAAAGCGGCTTGGGTGAGGGAGGCCGGGACTACAGGATCTCGTCTGTCCAGCCCACCCAGAGGACAGGAAACAGCACAGCACCATCAGGGTGACACCAGCAGGTCTGGGTTGAGCCAACCCACCCTCACCGTGGAAAACCGCCCAGTGCTACTCATGGTAGGTCGGCATCCTCACACACAAAAACGAGTAATAACATCTAAGCTACACTTCCCCTCGTAAATTCAAACATCCAGAGAATTTAAATGAATAAAGGGACAGGTTTCTAATGCTGGTTGTCATTGGGAAGGGCTCTGGTCCAATGAACACCCAGCAGTCATGTGTGGGGTGATGCGATTGGCTCTGTGGTAAATGAATAGAGGGCGAGGTATGTAATGTTGGTTGCCAGTGGCGACGACTTTCGTCCAATGAACGCCCAGCAGTTCTGTGTGGGGTTATGCAATTAGCTCTGTTAACTGGAGGCAGAGCCATCGGGGATGTGACAACCTGAAGCTCGCAGCAGCTATCCGCTGCTTCCTGGGACGTGCACAGTCCCTGCCAGTTCAGACACACAATCTGGGGCTGAGTAATATCTGGATAAAACCTGGTTCCATCGTATAATGCCTGCTTTGAATGGCTCGAATTTGTTTATCTTCCCTGTGAGGTAAACTGGGACTCTACATTTTAACGGCTCACATTAATTGGCCCCACCAACATTCCTGTTGGATTCCAGATCTTAAAAGTCTCAGATTCTGGCAGGGGTCGGTCTCTGCTTTCCCAGAAATCCTCAGTGCAGGTTCTGTGGCCACATACACTGGGAAATAGCAGGCATTGCTAGCCAGGTAACAGCTGTGTCCATGTGTTTGGAACCAGGAGTCACTGGCCTGCTAAGCTAGGCATGGTGGGTTTGAGTCCCAGCAGCAGGAACACTTTCCCTGTATGTGGATCTGTGGGTTAGGCCTTTGGGCCTCTGATTGGAAGGTCTCTGGTTCGAATCCCATGCTTAGCAGAATAGCTGTATCTTCATTGGGACCTTGAGCAAGGCCCTTAGCCCCCTGAAAAATGCTCTAGGGGGCCTGGACAAAGGGGGCTGACCCTATACTCAGACCTCAAGCTTCACTCTCGTCTGTGTGTGTTTTACAAAGGAGAGTATGATGGGATTTGTGAAAGCCACGAAATCTTAATGTACCTGTCCTCACAGTTTTACAAATGGCAACTAAAGCTTAATTTCACTTTGCGTTATTGTTAATGTGCATTAGGAGGTGTGTGTGTATATAACCACTTCCGATAGACGTGAAGGAATGACTCCCCCCAGGAAAACATAGGCATCCTCAAGGATGTTTAGATAAGTATCCGGTCTTGTGCCTGAGCTGATTTACTCCTCTGTGTTTCTCCTGGGGGAGGACCGAGAGCGTGGCGAAGCATAAATGTGAGATGGTGTATTTGTTCACTGCTGAACAAACACTCGGGTTCCTACGCTGCTCATGGTGCAGAATCTCCTGTTTTCCCAGTTTGCTGTTTCCTTTATTGCTCACTTTCACACTCTTTTCACTGTTATTCGCCAATAGCAATGCTTACACCTTACACTTCCCATGCCTTCCTCCTTAATATACATCATGCAAGACCAACTGCCACAATGGAAGCATATTCTACCTGAATTTCCTTCCTCTTTAGCCCATATAAGCAAGGAGCTGATTTGTTCATCAAGATGCCTTTTTGCTTTTACATCCATGCTATCTCTGCACTTACACAGATTAGTCCCCCAGGCTATCTTCATTCAGGCCCTAGAGCTGCCTTCATTCAGGCCCCCATGCTGTCTTCATTCATGTCCCCATGCTGTCTTCATTCAGGCCCTAGAGTTGCCTTCATTCAGGTCCCCATGCTGTCTTCATTCAGGCCCTAGAGCTGCCTTCATTCAGGTCCCCATGCTGTCTTCATTCGGGCCCCCATGCTGTCTTCATTCAGGCCCTAGAGCTGCCTTCATTCAGGTCCCCATGCTGTCTTCATTCTGGCCCCCATGCTGTCTTCATTCGGGCCCCCATGCTCTCTTCATTCGGGCCCCCATGCTGTCTTCATTCGGGTTCCCATGCTGTCTTCATTCGGGTTCCCATGCTGTCTTCATTCGGGTCCCCATGCTGTCTTCATTCGGGTCCCCATGCTGTCTTCATTCAGGCCCCAGAGCTGTCTTCATTCAGGCCCCAGAGCTGTCTTCATTCAGGTCCCCATGCTGTCTTCATTCAGGCCCCAGAGCTGTCTTCATTCAGGCCCCCGAGTTGTCTTCATTCAGGCCCCAGAGCTGTCTTCATTCAGGCCCCAGAGCTGTCTTCATTCAGGCCCCAGAGCTGTCTTCATTCAGGCCCCAGAGCTGTCTTCATTCAGGTCCCCATGCTGTCTTCATTCAGGCCCCCAGAGCTGTCTTCATTCAGGTCCCCATGCTGTCTTCATTCAGGCCCCCGAGCTGTCTTCATTCAGGTCCCCATGCTGTCTTCATTCAGGTCCCCATGCTGTCTTCATTCAGGCCCCCGAGCTGTCTTCATTCAGGTCCCCATGCTGTCTTCATTCAGGTCCCCATGCTGTCTTCATTCAGGCCCCCGAGTTGTCTTCATTCAGGCCCCCGAGCTGTCTTCATTCAGGTCCCCATGCTGTCTTCATTCAGGTCCCCATGCTGTCTTCATTCAGGTCCCCATGCTGTCTTCATTCAGGCCCCCGAGTTGTCTTCATTCAGGTCCCCAAGCTGTCTTCATTCAGGCCCCCATGCTTTCTTCATTCAGGTCCCCGAGCTGTCTTCATTCAGGTCCCTGTGCTGTCTTCATTCAGGCCCCCATACTGTCTTCATTCAGGTCCCCGAGCTGTCTTCATTCAGGCCCCCAGGCTGTCTTCATTCAGGCCCTAGAGCTGTCTTCATTCAGGTCCCTGAGCTGTCTTCATTCAGGCCCCCAGGCTGTCTTCATTCAGGCCCTAGAGCTGTCTTCATTCAGGTCCCCGAGCTGTCTTCATTCAGGCCCTAGAGCTGTCTTCATTTATTCCTCTGTTCATTCGATTAAAAAGCTCATCTTCATGGTGTTAACACACAGCAGTGTTCACCCAGGCTAAATGGTTCTGGAAAATCCAGATAGATGGGGAATTAAAGCCTAAATCCAATTTAATCATTTAGGGTTGCAAATGAATGAAAAGAAGCCGCTTCAGCCCACAAGGGTGGGGGAGAAACTCCAGGCCTGAATCATATCCGCCAGGGATCTGCTCGTGAGATATTATGTCTATTAAAATACGGAGCCTCAAAAGTTACAGAAATCAGGTTTGTATAAACTAACATTCTGTCATAGTTTTGCTGCACATGAACAGGAAACCACACTGGCTACGTGAACGTGGTGGATGCAGCTCTCTCAGGCCAAGTTTGGAGGTCCTAACCTCCTCCTGTGTAATTATCTTACCCTGATGTATTATTATTTATCTATTTATTGTTTGGTATATTCTGTATCTATGCCACACTTTTATGCTGCTCTGTTACTTACATACACATTGCATTATCTATAGAGACCCCTGTGTGCAGCCCCATTTCACACCATCCTGAGCTTTGTACTTTAAGTTCACTGAAAGCCCTCTTTGCTGCCTGTATGTTGCAATGTAGTCCTGTGGGAACATTATTTTGTACCACTGTATACCTGAATATGGATGGTATGACAATAAAGGCCATTTGACTTGACTTGACTTGACTTAACTTGACTGTTGCCAGTCTGGGTAAATAACTATGCAGGATGAAGTCAGTGCCTGTTCTTGGTCATGTTTTTAAGAATCAAAGTGCGTTCCGTCGCTGTTTTAAAAGTCAAGCTCTATTTGAATCAAAAATGTGACATGACACAGTTTTTGTGTTTTTCTGACCATGAATGTGCACTTACGTAAGTGAAGTGCGTGAATCTGGCATTAGGAAGTATGAATGTGTTTTTTTCTCTTTTTCGCAGATTGGCCAATCTCAGATTTATATCATGAATCCTGACACCAAGAAAGTGGCCATTGAAAGGAACTTCAGTGAAATGTCCTTCTGCTCTCAGGTCTGTCCATTTGCAGTTTAGTGAAATGTCATTCTCTTCCCATGTCTGTCCACTAAAATTCAGTGAAATGTCCTTCTGCTCTCAAACTGGTCCATTTCAGTTCAGTGAAATGTCCTTCTGCTTGCAGACCGGTAAATTTCAGTTCAGTTCCGCAGCAAAGCATCATTCAATTTTGTCAAAGTGCAACATAAAAATATATACTACTGTATATACTACTGGAGTATTGCATCTATGAAAGTAGAGTTTTCTCGCTTTCAAATGGCTTGTGAATGTTGGTGAAGCAGTAAGATGCTGGTTAAAGAACAGGGCAAATGATATCCCTACAGGGTATCAACTGTTGTACCTTAGGACAGTGTCCAGGGATGTCTAACCTAAACCATATTTAAACCATGATGACAACCAGGAGTTCCTGTACTGACAAAAAAACACAACTTGTTTTCCTTTAGCGGGGACTGTTTTGCTGATATGAAAAATTGAACTTCCCCTTTAAACCCAGCAGACAATGCAGGTGCCTCATTTGTCCTTGTAGTATAAATAGGAAAACACAGCTTCATAAAAAAAAAAATCACATGCTAAGCACATAATACAGGATGTATTCTTAAAAAGAGGTATTAAAAACAAGCTGTCGCTCTTTATTAAGGAAATGAAAACAGTGGACAGATATAAAGCTCTGATAACAGAATTTTGTGAAGAATGTAGCAGGTTTATAGCAGTTTAGAGCAGATCGGGAGACGCTGTGGAAGTGCAGGCAGAGGCCACAGAGATAGCAACCATGGAAGGGACATCTTCCCAAGGTCTGATTTAATATGGACTGTAATGTATTTCATAGAATATGGAAAGAGACAAATGGTTTTTAATGAAAGCTGTGATTTTCATTACATGATTCTATCCAGAACCATATACTTCTTGTTTCAATTAAGATGGAATTAGACATAAATATATTTAAGAAATAACTGGAGGATCAGACGGCAGCATGCAGGTAACGGGAAATGACCCCCTCGCCAGAGGGGGGTCCAGTTTTTAAAGCGAGGAAAACATACAGTCCACAGTTCGGTGGTTCTGGTTAGGAAGCCCTGGACCATGCGACCTGCTGCTTCAGTCCTTCCTCTGAGTAACAGGGAAGCTGGCACAGGTGCGGGAAGAGCCCTGTGGTGACTGACCTGGATCTGTACTCGCCCCCCCCCCCCCAGGGAATCAGACACCTGGATCACTTTGGGTTTGTCTGCAGGGAGCCCCAGGAGAGCGCCACCTGGCAGCGGGTCTGCTACATCTTTCAGTGTCATGCAGGCCCCCTGGTGAGAATGAGGGCTGGCCCTGGGTGCCCGTCTGTCTAACCCCCACCACACCAAATTAATGTGTTATAATTAATGCATATATAGTATTTTTTTTCTCACTTGTTTACTAAATTGTCTTACTCTAATTTCTCATCCTCATGCCTTGTGTAGGTGGATGAGATCATGCTCACTTTGAGACAGGCATTTTCTGTAGCCGCCTCGCCTCCAAGTCCGAGGACCCAAAGCCTTTCATGCTGCCCTATGCAGCAAATGCACCAGCTCTGTGAGAGGATACAAGGTCAGATTACTAAATGCAGTACTTTCCATGGTTTTTTTGAAAAGCACCTTTCAATCATAATACAAAATAGCTCTTACATTTTTCAAAATAGGTATCCCAATAATTATTTTATTCCTTAAGATATCACACATAACTCCAATCATATACACATTATTTAGCATATTTGGCCCTTCGCTAATTAATAGCGAGTCAGATACTAAGCTGCACTAGCAGCTCTCTCTTGTTCTTCGATGACGCGTTGCGTGAGGATGGACCCACATCTTCCAGCTTACTGAGGCCACGCAGTAACCTTGCTTGTGAGAGCCGATAGAGACCAACATGGAATCTGAAAGAGCACCATTCTGACTCCAGCCACCACACTCCTCTGCGTCTAGGTCTCCAACCGACGAGCGCCAAGCTAGAACTTCAGAAGCACATAGCTACCCTGGACAGCAATCATCAGGCATCCATTCTAGAGAGTGCCCTGGTAGGTCCATCATCACTGTCATGAGACCTAAAAACCACTGTCGTGACCTAAAAACCACTGTCATGTGACCTTTAAAAGCCACTGTCATGTGACCTTCATCCCCATCCTGCTGTTGTTGTCACCTCTCGCATACCGAGATGTTCTGTAAGATGACAGTAACGGTGGTGTAAAAATCCGTGCCTCACTCACTAGATTATAAACCTGTGTTATTGCTAGTTCCATGGCTCGGAAATTGATGTACTGCAGTGACTGCAGTGTCAGCATGAAACCCTCTTTAACTCTGTTTAACATGTCTGCACTTAATTAAGATTACATTTAAAATTTTGGTTATAACATCAAGAAGTCAGCAGTTATCTTTTTTTTCGATTTAGGCCTACTTTAATCATTATTATTTGATGTATTTATATCAAATTGGCATTATTACATAACAGTTTTAATGGGATCAGTAGTCTTTAAACAACAAAGGGTTAGATATCCAGTATATTGTTAAAATGTGGTTGGTTTTACATCTTTATGAAACCATACAGCATGTGAACGAATAGTTTTTATGAGCAACAGCGACCTCTAGTGGCGGTTAACGTTAACCTCTAAGAAGTTGCATTTTCTCTCGCTACTCAAAGGCTGAGTTCAGTTGTGCATATTTAGATTCAGGTGTGAGTTCTGCGCATTACCGTTAATTTCTCTGTTTCTGGGTATGTATGTGCGTCCTTGTATGTCTGCAGAGGTCAAAACCCAAAACAGCGCAGGAGGAGACTGAAGTTCTGCTATCCAGCCTGCGCCGTTTTTATGAAGAGCGACAGAAAGCCCACCAGAACAACCCCAACGGCGTTCTCACACAGGTGTGGGCCGAAATGCTGGAGGGCCGTGTCCGTGAGGCTTGAGCGCTGCGTTATGTAACTGCACTGGGCTTTCAGCATTAATACATGAATCATTAATAGCGGCAAGGATTTTCAGGTATCCTCACTGCATAATAAAGGCTAAGTTTCTCAGAGAAAAAAAGTAGTGTATTCTCATTATTCCTTATTTAGATTGTCTTCTTTCCGTCAATGGATGCACTCTGCAGTTTCACTGGTGTGGTGGCATCAAACACGGCTATATCTAACTGGCTTCCGGCTTCTGTTCGATGCTCTCGAGGTTCCCCGTTAAAGTATGCGCTCAGATCTCAGACAGCTGGCATACGAAGACGCCAAAGTCAATGTCACAACTCGTGTCCAGTTTGCAGAGGCCATGGGAGGCGCTGTGAAGGCTCGCGGGAGGAGCAGCGAGGAGCAGGGCGAGCGGCAGAAACGGCCCCTAAGTGAACCTCTGGAGATCCTGTGGAAGGTGGGTAAACCTCTTAGGGATGCAGCCTTTTTAATGGGAACTTATACAGCAAGTTTCTCCGAAAGGATACACCCACTAACTCAGCCCAGCCCCTTCCTGCTGCAGCTAATTATGTGCTTGCAGTTTAGTCTATTAATTTAACTAGCCTGAGGAAGAGAACAATATATGGAGTAGTTCCACATGTTCAGTGAGAGTTTTGGGAACAACTGGTTTTGGCTGGTTTGGTTTTAGCCGAGACAGTTGCTTTTGTAGCATGTTAGCATTAGGAGCAGCGCCTTCTCCCCTCCGTGTATCCGTGCGCTCCGCAGGGCGGCGCCTCCTCACCGGTGTGTATCCGTGCGATCCGCAGGGCGGCGCCTCCTCCCCTCCGTGTATCCGTGCGCTCCGCAGGGCGGCGCCTCCTCACCGGTGTGTATCCGTGCGATCCGCAGGGCGGCGCCTCCTCCCCTCCGTGTATCCGTGCGCTCCGCAGGGCGGCGCCTCCTCCCCTCCGTGTATCCATGTGCTCCGCAGGGCAGCAGCACTTCCTGGGCCACCGTCTGCAGCAGCGGAGAGGGCGAGTCAGTCAGCTGCCCCACCAACCCCCCCACCTATGCCAACCCATCCGGTTCTGGCGGTTTCTCCAGCCCCACCCAGCTTCAGTTTAGCTTAGTGGCACCAGCAGAGCCACCTGTCCGCCCGCTGAGAGCGATGTGCTCATATAGCCGTTAGCGCGTCGTTTGGCAGAAATAACCCTTCTGACATGTCCATGATTAATATTTAATGCAAGTCCTTGATTAAGCTAAATACAACTCTGTAAATATTAAGGAGCCACAGCTACATTCTTCTGTGTAAAAGCCTCCATGTTGGTCTCTAGCATGGTTCTTCTCTGGTTCTCATTAATGAAGGGCTCCTTCCTTGCTTTATGTGATTTCAGTCCTGCTTCTAGGAGTCCCTTACAAACAGCAGTGCACTTCACACCACTTAATATTTTGCATTCTTTTTGAAGGTCACTTGCGGTCATTCTCCGATTTATGAGGCACTGTCAGATAAGTTGATGGTCATCTCTGGCATTACAAATTTGACTCTGCCCTCTACCTGGCTGATTATTGCCAGTGTCTCCTGCTTCTTGGGCACTGCGGTCATAAAAATGTTGAGCCTGGAAGCAATCCGCCACCCAATGCAGCCTTGTGCCAGCAGATCCAGAATTATACCAGCATTTAACAATGCAGATTCTTAAAAAATATTAAGTGGTCTCTTAATTTTTCCAGGCCAATAGGGGGCGCCAAAACCTTAGTTGGAGGGATGGTAGCCACTAGCTACATAGGGATTACGGTAAATGAGGATGTAATGTTAACAGGCTGGATCTAATTGCCTAAAATCATAAGATATTCTTATGTTCGTCTTTTGTCTGTCCTAGGAGAATGCACTGGAAGGGTCCCTGAGTCTCCAGGCCCTCTGCCCCTACTCTTCCAAGGATGGCCCCACCCAGAAATGCTCCCCATCCAGAGGCTACCAGCAGCTGGGGTTTCGGCATCGGGCCAGCACCTACAGCCCTCCAGCTCAGCGCCACAATCCCAGATCCGATGCCTGGCAGGAATCTGTCACGTCGGTCAAACCCAGACTGAGGCACAACTCTGTGAGCACCGATAGCCCCTGTCATGGCTGGTAAGATCCCATGGCGCAGGTAGTGACCCATTTTTGTAATGCTGTGCCTTTGCTGTGCGTGGTTTTCAGACTGAGATGCTTGTGTATAGCTAGTAGAAATATAAATACAAGGAGGTACATATTTAACTGATCAGAGCAGTTATAATAGTGCAAGGTAAACCCAAAATATCTAAAAACGTAAATGAAGCATAAGGAAATAAAATCTTATTATCAACAAATATTATTAATATCAGTAGGTGAATTTGCTAGTAAGTGAACTTTTGCATAGGGAATTCACTCTTGACTAACAGCAAAATGTAAAGATATCTAGCGACCTCTGGTGGCGGAATGGTATATGTTACTTTGGGGTGGGATTTGTTCATTGTCGATGGGTTAATGGGTTAGGCAAACAGCCTGCCTCTGAAATACAATAAAACCATAATCTTGAAGTGAGTTACAAACTCAGAAAAAACCATACACAAAATAAATTAAAAAGTAATAATAATGTATGCCTGGACAAATGAAGAAACCCAACCGCCCTAAGCTGTGGAGCCGCATTCCCCTAACCCTACTTTTCCCACTGGAAATGTATATTTTAGTACGCAGTCTTGGCAAATGCAAGCTTTTTAAGGGTCCCCTTGTAACAGGGCTGATTGCGAATGCGTTCTGAACGGTTGTTCATAACTTAAAATGTTTGTGAGTTGTTATTCAACATCATTTTAAGGGTATACGCAAGTACATAGAACGTGGATGCTGGGAGTACGTACGCTACGCTGCTGCGCGGCGGGAGTAGCGGCCAGAAGTCGTATTAGGCGGAATTGGCGCGCAGGAAAATAAAATTGATGTTGCGGACAGGAAACGGGAGCCCAAGGAACACAATTTGTACTTACAGTCCTTTTCGTTCGTATGTCTGAAAGTTCGTAATGTGAAAGTTCGTAAGTAGAGGAGCGTCTGTACAGTGTTATATATTTCAAGTATAAAGTAGACCCTGTAGGGTTTGACATGCACCTTTGCTGAGTAGCTCTCTTTGTTAGTGGAGAGGTGACCGTCCTGTCCGTATTCCCAGCGATGTGCCGGATCCTTCTGGCCTGGACACCGTCGGGGACTCTGATGACAGCTCTCAGCATCACGCCGTACCCTGGAGGCAGAAGATCTTCCTTAGGGTGGCTGCATCCCAGAGGCCCTGTAGCGCCCCTCCTAGATATACTGGTAAGTCCAGACGGGTATCAGAAGTTGGTAGAGCCGGGCGTGGATGGGCGGGGCCGGAAAGCACCGTCTGCTGAGGATGCGGTGCCTTCGGGTTCCATGCGTGCAGGGAGTGGTGTCTTCCCAGGCGGATCGGGTGGTAAGGTGTGCCCAAAAAAAGATGACTTTCACAGATGGAAGCCGGTGTGAGGGCATGCGGGTTTTCCGCGGGACGGGGAACGGGACTCGGCGTGGGTGCTGGACCTGCACAATGCGCCGCGTTGTCCGTGCCGGTGCGACTCGCCGTCAGCGAGGTAGCGGCCGCGACCAAAACCGCGCCACAAAGCATTCCTGAGAGGTGAACGCGGGGTCATCTTAACACAGGCAGGCAATAAATGCTCCAGTGACCGCGATTGGAAAGCACTGGTTATTTGTGCTAACCTGCACATGCAAATAAGGCGTTTCAGGAAGCATACCTTTTATTATGCTATGCAATAATAATAGTAATAATAATAATGTTATCAATATTGAAAAGTAAGATGTAATTTTATCATGCAACACATACAGGTCTGTAAGAAAGGTTTCTCTTTGACAGAGTAACACAAACAATAAAAAAAAAAAAAAAAAAAAACAAGCTGTCATGGTCATATTGACATTCAATGGGCGGCTTTTAACGATGTGATACTGAGGGCACTTTTACTGTAACAACATATCACACAGTGTCTGTTTGCTGAGCTGCATTTACAGAAAACTGTCATTCACCTCCCTGCTCAGACACGTTACTGGTTTAGCCTCTGGTGGCAGCTCTTGTCTGCCCCTGGAACTGCGTTTTGTTACAACTTTTGTGTAATTTTGATTCTGTTATGATCCAGGTGATTTGTGTCGCAGCCAGACCGTAATTTCGATTCATCCCACATTTACAGTGTGTTTAGCATTTCTGAGTGCGCCTCTCTACTCTTAAAATTGGAGGTTTTGGGATTTTTCTGTTGTTTGACAGTCCCTGTGGCTACTGTGCCCCTCCCGCTGGACGTGAAAGGGCTCACCTGCAACTTTTATTGATTCTCAGCTGAAGGCCAAATCGACTCCACCCTCACAGGCGGCTGTAACTCTGTATTCCTCTAAGACGTATAAAGTGACGTGCGATTATGTGGATTATCGCAGAGAAAGGCGAGGGCTTATTTAGCATTAGCTGCGTAGATTTGCAGCAGCATTAGAACTGATCTTTAATTACACCGGTGCCAGAGGTATAAAAGAGAAATTGTCGACTCTGAGTGAGACACACCCTGTCCTGCCTCAGAGATCTTGTTGCCTGGGGTCCGACGGACCTGCCTCCCCATACAGGACCCGGATCGCTAACTGCGGACAGCTGTGTGACTGAGCGATGGGCAGAGGCTGGGTGTGCCAGTCGAGCCCAAACAAAGCCAAACCCCAGAACAAAAGCACAGCATCTAAATCCTGCAGAAGAAAGGCTCTGTGTGGGTGTAGTGGTATCTCTCTTCTTTGCCTGCTTCAGAAGAACTTGTGTAAGGGGTGTAAGTCATGTTAATAAGGATCCGTGTATTTCAGCCCAGTCTCTGTCCAGTTTTTACACTGGTTGAGAAATTATTTTAAGTCACCGAACAAGGTGCGATTGTCGTCGAGTTGAACAAATTCATGCGTATATTTTGGAATGTTTATTGCAAATACAGGGGTGATTTGAGGAGAGGTTTTAAATTGACACACTCTGATGGTATGAAAACATCAACATAATTTAAAGATAATTTTCTTTGGCAGCGTGAGACTTTTGCACAGGACTGGACTTGTGGTGGCAGTTTACGTTTTGTTCACTGAGCTGTTTACAAGTATTTTGACTTAAGTCTTAATAACCGTTGATTGTAATATTTGTAAGGAATGCACAGATTAGTCCAGAATTTAATCCAACATTCACACAAACACACATACACAGACACACACAGATTTTCCATAACTCAACCAAGACACACATGCTTGCCTGTGAACACACAGACTGTTTTTTGCTTAATAAATCTGCTTTTGGATCCTTGGTTTTGCTGAAGCCCACGCCTGTTTTTTCACGTTTCAGAATTCCTCTTCGTGTTTCGGATGTGTACGTGTCTGCCTGGTGATTCCCGGCAAGCCCTGGCCTGCTGCTCACGCCGCAGCGTGGTACTAAAGAGGCGCAGAGCTGTTAATCTCTAGCAAGCTCTGCCACGGACCAGAAACTAAACGCTTGCTAGAGAGGACTGTGTCGCTATAGCATCGCGCTATATGCTGTCTGCACAGAAGTTAGCGTTAGCGTGTGGTAATGACTTTCTGCTTCACGCTTCTCTGCTCTTCCTGGCCGTCTGAATGGAGATGGTTTTTAATCTCTGTGCTGTGTACTGTGGCACCATGGCAAGGCTCAGGTTCCAAGAATACTCCTGGGACCAGGGGCAAAGGGTGAAGGTGTGGGCAGTGTGGCTTAGTAGATTGCTGTTTTGTGCCTGTGATCGGAAGGTTGCCGGTTTGAATCCCTGTGTTGGCAGAGTGATGTCACCTTCGGGCCCTTGAGCAGGGCCCTTAACCCCCAGCGGCTCCAGGGACAGACTCACCCTGCTGCGTTCGCTGAAATAATAAAAATGTAAATGAATGTTTAGGTTTCTGCTGGGAGCGCTCATTCCTACCTACACTCCAAAAGCATGAGAATGGACAGTGGGCATTTTATACATATATTACGGTCTTTAGTGTGTGTGGACGGGTATCCCATCCAGGATGCATTGTGGGAGATTCACGCTCCCCACGTTTTTGTACTGGATAACTGGTTGAATGAAGGGTCGATGTACATTCCCTCAGGTTTTGGCGTGAGTCGTTACATCTTGCCAGAACACACCATTTTCCATTTGCAGTCTTTATCTCTGCATCACGGGTTGGCATTCGCTGCATACCATCTGCCATATAGACCTTCAGCTTAACGTTTCCGCCTCAGCAAACACACCCATGCCGCTATAATGACTGAACCTCACTGGCATCCTATGATGTTGGGGTTTGTTTATCACATGATCAGATACATGCAGGTCAAAACAGAGTCAAAATCTGCTGTAACTTTCATGAAGCACAATATATGTGATACAGCGGCATTTTTTTTTCCCTCATAGTCTAGATCAAAAATTTCTGCTATGCCATTTTCATGCATTACGTTTTTTTTTATTTTTTTAACATGACCGTGGTTCGCGTGATCATTAAAGGGAAGGATTCTACTAAGAAGCAGCATGTGGCTCAGTGGGCTGTGCCTGTAATCAGAAGGTTATGGGTTCAAACCCCGCCTTAGCATGTCTGTGGCTCCTTCAGCAAGGCCCTTAACCCCCAGCTCCCTGGGTGCCACTACAGGTGGCTGCCCTTCGTGGACAGCTTACTCTACAAAGGGCAAGTTGAGGGAGGCGTAAAAACAATTTCCCCAGGGGGATTGATGAAGTATCTATTATTATTAGAATGTCATTTTATTTGTAATTCTTTGTAGTGCAATGAAGAAAAAAACCCTGTGGATTTCCCAGCAGATGTGTATGAATTTGAAAAGTGGTCCATTCTCACAGGTGGCTGAATGGGTAGTGCTGCTGCCTCAAAACTCCACGGTTAGGGGTTCGAATCCCCCCTTTGCTCCGTGCGTGTAGTTTGCATGTTCTTCCTATATTATTTAGACTTCCTTTTACAGCATACAGTAAGAGTAGCATCTGTTTGCAGCCCAGTTGGCTGGCATCTTGCCCAGGGCCTCTCTCATGACCCTGTGCAGGATGAGATCTTGCAAAATGGATAAAAGTTACTCCACCAGAATGATGACATTTTATTTCAGCGTGTTCCGTGGATAATTTCAGAGATTTAATCTAAGATTTTTTATTTTCAGATAGCCACCTATTATAGGTTACCTGCTTACCTGTCACTGTGACCAAGAAAGGAACCTTCCAGATACTGGGTATTTGCCCTCTTCATGTTGACTCAGTGGGGTGCTCGGTGCTTTCTTCTCCTCCCCCTACAGCCGGCGGACCTTCTGTAGAGGGAGGGGACAGCTCAGAGGGTGGAGTGTCCTTGAGGGAGGCTGGCGAGGGTCCGGCGAGGCGGAGGGGGTCGCTCGTGAGGGAGCGCTGGAGGAAGGCCATCTTGCAGCAGATCCTACTGCTGAGGATGGAGCAGGAGAACCAGAAGCTGCAAGGTGAGTGTGGAATGGATGATGGGGACAGGGATAGGATGGGGTGTGGAGATGGAGGAGTCTTCTGCGAGATCCTGCGACAGGGAGGGAGTGTCAATGTGATGGTGCTCAAGCCATGGTTCCTCAAACACCGCCAACCTCCTGAAGTCCTTGCAGATGGAGAACAATGGGTGTGGATGCGGCTATCTAAGAATCTTCCCTTGAACTGCCCCAGGCGTAGCACCCAGAAGTGAATGCCAGTAGTGATGATCGAAATGGCAATAATCTCACCCACCATGACCTCATTTCAGCCATTTATGCCAGTATACACAGGTGCAACACATATGAATGTTTTGAAGGCACTTCTGTATTCCCAGAGTTTCCCTCTGCAATCGGTAAAGTCAATCTTAATCTTAAGAGTGTCTGACGTGGATGACATTGGAGGATGGCATCACCCCCGACCTGTCCACATCTTTCCGCCGGGGCGTTCAAAGAGAGTGTCAGTGTTGGAAAGGCCTGACCGGTGACTCACCGACCCTAAAGGTGCTGTCACTATAGAGATCTTAGAGGAGATCTTACCTCGAGCAGGCAGACACAGAGGAGACAGGGAAGCAGGTCTTACCATTGGTGACGTGGGCCATAATTATCTCATCCATTTTGTAACATTTTCTTTGCTTGATTCTTAGCGATATCAGTTCTTCCTGGTGCCTGATCCCGGGGCGGCTTCCCTTTGGGTGATGGCCTCCTTTTGTGGGTGGCTGTTTTTCGTTCTAGATTTTTTTCAAGTCAAAACAATCCATTAGAAATCAGCAGAGCAGAGGGACTGCGCATCAGTGCACCTCCTGGCATCCTAGATTCTCATGCAACCAGAGTGAAAAGTACAATTTCCTGTATCGGCATTTTAGTGAAGAGCTGTTGTCTTACACCTCCTGGTTTGGTGGTTTGGTGTGTGCCGGGTGTGTTTTTTTCTAGAGTAGCCAGGAACTGTTCCAGGTGCAGATGTTTTCCATAATTCCTCTCCACTTTGGCAGGGCAGTTATGTCAGCCCTCTGGAGAACCGGAAAGCCTTGGTTCCTCAGATGTGGTCATCATCAAGTTCCTGCAGATAGAGAACAATACACGTAGATGTCTTTATCTAAGAATCTCATACTGTCCCACATCGATCTGAATGTGGCACCCAGAGATTCCTGTAGGTAGCGATGATAGAAATGACAATAATCTCACCTTCTGTGACCTTCTTTCTGTTCCTACCAGTATAACCAGGTGCACCACATATGATATAAATGTCCTTGAAGGCATCTTACAGTCACCAAGGAGGATCAGTAGGGTAAAGATAGCATCTGTCACACCCCAAAAAGCGATCAGAGGGCAGGGAGGCCTGAGACCTCCATGGAGCTAGATCCGGAAGAAGATTTGAGGTGTTTCATTGGCCATGTGCGTATTTGTTCAGACACAGCCGGTACAAGAATAGTGCACAAATCAGTAATAAATAAACAACAGAGGTGCAATGATTCACACAAAGTGCAGGTGTAAGTAATAACCGTTGATGATGTGAGTGGTTGTAGAAAGCTGTATTACTGCTGTTCATCATCTGCTCTTCAATGTTCTGGTGTTACAAACACCTCCTACTAGACTCTAGGAGTGAGAACAGCTCCTGTTCCTGTGTATTTATCACTCGATGGTTCACGTTAACATTGTAATAATGATATAAGGCTTCTGTGTATTGGTACCCCAAAGCACGTTAATTTCTTTCTTCAGTGTTGGTGTCAAATGAGTTCTATACACCCCGGTATGCTTTAAATATTCGGATTTCACCGGAACTTTCCGGAAGCCTGAACTTTGCCGGCCGTTAAGCCAGCCCTCGTGGGCTCCTAACCAACACCTTGTTCCCAAGCCTCCGAGAGCGACCTCCAGAACAAGCGGCTGAAGCTGGGTTACGAGGAGCTCACGCCGTGCTTGAAGGACGTCACCGTGGTGTGGGAGCAGATGCTGGAGACCCCAGGGAGAACCAAAGTCCAGTTTGACATAGAGAAGATCCACAGTGCCGTGTGGCAGGGTAAGGATGAGCAGAGACAGACCAGCTTTTTACCTGATGGTTTTTTACTGGTTTCAGCAAAATATTTAATATAAACAAAACTCTTGAGAGCGTGTTCCTTAGCTGTTCAGAACCTCATGCTTGGTCCACCAGTCCTAATTGTTTATAGAAACACAAAAGCCTGACTTGTTATATTCTCCGAGACAGAGCCAGAAATTTGATACTCAATTGGTTACAGCAGAAGAGCAGCAATATCTTTATTACGCACTGAAATTGCTTCTTGTGCGGTCAAGTGTCAAGTGGTGTCATTTTTCCGAAACTGGATGCAAGCCTAAACGTCGGCGGGCACGAATGCCAGAGAGCTAAAAGCCATGAGAAAGGACGAGTGACAGTCGTAACTCAAGACATGATACGAAGAGCTACAGTGAAAGCGTGGCTACTGAAAACATAACCTTCTCTGGTGTGTCACCCCTGGGCAGGTGTCCCCAGGAGCCACCGTGGCGAGATCTGGAGGTTCCTCTCTGAGCAGCACCTCCTGAGGCAGCGGATCCCCTGCCGCCACACCGGCCGGGACGCCTCCTACAGGGACCTCCTCGGGCAGATTACCTCCCAACAGCATGCCATCCTCATCGATCTAGGTGAACGGGACATGCTCTGGAACAGGGGCACCCATAAGGGGGGAGTAAGGGCCCAGACACTAGGAGGCGCCCATGAGTGTGTGAACATGGATTTTTTTAGTGGCCCAGCCATGCATTTGTGTAGCCCTGCCCAGATAGATAGACATCAACTTGGCATGACGTGATGGTCCTTAGCTGCGTGCCACATTCTACAGCTGTGATGTAGTCAAAGAACATGTTATTTAAATCTGTGTTCTGCGAATTCTGCCCTTCCGAGGAATAACGTAATTCTGCAATAAAGTTTTAAGCTATAAATGTACAGAGGTGTCTTTCCATTATCTTTAATGCGGCACTGTCTGGGTGATAAAGGATTGTTTCCCTGTCATTAGTGGATCTCGTCTTGCTTTAACATGACTGCTGGTTTAGCTTCTACAAAAATGGGCCAGCGTAATTACTCTGGGGGTGTCTCCAAATTCCTTTTTTTGTGTTTTGTTTTTCCATTTGTGCTTAAGGTCGAACTTTCCCCACGCACCCTTACTTCTCGGCCAAGCATGGCTTGGGCCAGCGCTCCCTTTACAACCTGCTGAAGGCCTACTCATTGCTGGACTCTGAGGTGGGCTACTGCCAGGGCCTGAGCTTCGTGGCCGGGGTTCTTCTGCTGCACATGGACGAGGAGGAGGCCTTCAGCATGCTCACCTTCCTGATGTACGACTTGGGGCTGCGTAGACAGTACCGGCCGGATATGATCATCCTGCAGGTGGGACCGTGTTCCTCTAGCTGCTTGAACTTTAATGGTCACTCTTGCTCTGTCTGTCAGCTATTCTCACGTTCCAGGGTCCAGAGTATGAATCTTTTAGCCTCGAGGGACCGGAGCTGTAAAAATTCCCCTTTGCTGGCCAAACTATGACCTCTATCATCTCCTCGACCCCAGATCCAGATGTACCAGCTGTCCCGGCTGCTCCATGACTACCACCGAGAGCTCTACTGCCACCTGGAGAACCACAACATCGGGCCCAGCCTGTACGCCACTCCCTGGTTCCTCACCATCTTCTCGTCGCATTTCCCCCTGGGTTTCGTGGCACGCGTCTTCGGTACGCTTTCCTCAATCACCTTTGTTTTCCGGATTTCACTTTCTCTCCCCTGCTTTGACGTCTTTTCCGTGGAAGGTGCCGACGGTCAGGTCTGACGAGCTTTCGCCTGCTCCGGGCGCCTCGGTTCTGCCGGCTGCCCATTGTTTTGATACAAAAGGTCCCATTGAAACCCTCACATACCTCACAGGTTGTGGATAAATTCTGAAATGCGATGTTGTGTGGGTCTCAAATGCGATTGTGCTGCGGTATCTCTGTCTGTTTTCATTTTGGTTTTCCAGAGAATTTGCACAGCCCTAGAAAGATACAGATCTAAAGGGAGTTTAAGTGGCACGTCCGTAAGCTCTACATGAATGCTTTTACAAAATGCGAGATATTTGTTATACAGGTACAACATGCAGTAAAATATAAATCTGCATGCTCCTGAGAGAATTTACAGAATTAAGGTTAAATTAAATTAAATATATAAGTGGGAGTATAGCTGGCTCAGAACAAAGGCTATATGGCCATTGAAAATCGAAATGAAAGTGCTTCTTTTTATCTGTTGTTTGTTCTTTCTCCAGACATGCTGTTCCTCCAGGGTTCTGAAGCTATCTTTAAGGTGGCCCTGAGCCTTCTGGGAAGTCATAAGCCACTAATCATGCAGCAAAACAGCCTGGAAGCCATAGTGGACTTCATCAAGTCCACCCTGCCCAAGCTGGGCTTGGTGCAGATGGAGAAGACCATCAATCAGGTACTGTACTCGCGACATTCTCCTCTAACACAGGAAAATGGGACCTACGTGAAGCTTAAAAGCCTCTAACAAATGAAAAGTACAATGCATTAGAAGTGCAGCTTCTGGGAAAGTGAGTGCATATTTCAGCTTAAGGTACATAAGCTACACGCTGATGAGTCAGAACATTATGGCCACCCCAACGTTGACTGGCTTGTAAAAACAGTGCATGTCAAGGTCTAGGTTATTTTAGGTGGTGCGTCAACATTTGGTGCTCGTAGTCAATGTCTTGAATGGTGAAGAAATGAGCAGGGATTAAGATCTGAATGATTTTGATCAGGGCCACTATCTCTAAAACGGCAGAGCTTGCGGGGTTGCGCACGGTCAGTTGTGGTGAGGACCTACTGAGACTGAGGAGGGACAAACCAGGAACCACCAACAGTACATATGTAGTACATATGGTGCTACAAATACGTAGATGAGACTTGTTGGTCCAACACATCCCACAGACACTCGACATGTACCCAGCTGTCCACATGTTGCAATAGATAACGGCATTCGTTGGCCCAAGTGACCATCTTCCATTACACCACAGTCCAGTTCCAATGCTTTCATGCTCACTGTGGGTGTATTCAACAGTAGACAGGGGTGAGTATGGACACTCTGACTGGCCTGCAGCTAAGCAGCCCCATATGAAGCAAGGCTCTCTGTCTTGTGTGTTGTGACATACAGTATTACTCCCATGACCGTCATCAAATGTATCTGCCATTTGTGCCCTTCTGCTGGTTTGTACCACATGAGATAGTCCTCATTCACAACTGGTAGCCCTGGCTGCCCAACATCCTGTCAGCGGTTCATGGTTTTTCCCTCCTCAGTCCCATCTCACTAGGTACTCGGCCCGACTGACCGTGAGCGACCCACAAGCCTTGGCGTTTCAGACGCTCTGACCCAGTGGTCTGGCCATAATGATTTGGCCCTTGGGGGCGGTACCTTGCTCAGGGTACCTCAGCGGTACCTTAATGGCTGGGGATTGGAA